>NC_092342.1:300847500-301030000 GCF_046630445.1 Rutidosis leptorrhynchoides | reverse complement strand
CCACTGCTATCCCGGTATCGGAAAGCACACATCCAGTTTACTTGTTCCGTATATTACCTTTCGGCAAACTACCGTCCGGTTGTAAAGGAAAGCGATGAACAAGAAACTGTTAAGGCAATGTCCCGTGACATGCATTTGATTATGGTCTAAAAACGTGTCGGATGCTAGTACTATCCTTGGTAGGAGCAATAGTAAAGATCATCCTATAATTTTTCGGTCTGGCACAAGGTCCTGTCTCCGACCATGCTATGCAACCACCGTTCTTACGGTTGGCACCCGATTTGGTTCAGGTGACCTAATGAATTCCAGGTGAATTTCTTAGGATTTTACGTTCAATGCTAATGAACGCATTGAAAATGGGTTTTCAGAAAACAATTCGGTTTGTATTTTTGATCAAAATATTTTCTCGTTCAAGCTCGAGTTTAGATATCATTGAATTCCATGAGTTTGTAATTCTCAATCTTTAAAGTCAATCTCAAGGATTGAGTAATATCAGGCTTAAAAGCTGATTTTTGATCTTTTAAGGAGATTATCCTTTCTGGGGATCTGATTCATTAGTCTTATCCAGCTAATTTGCACGGTGCCTCCCCATTGTACGAGATAAATCCTTCTCATGGTTAGGATAAATCTGACCACTTGGCGACCCTGTTTGATGCTGAGGTTCGTGGATTTCCTGCTGATTTTAGAGATGACTTTTCTAGATTTTTCGTCAACCTACAGCTGGTCTGGACGACAACTTCATGACCTAAATCAAGAAGCGCGTGTCTTTTTCGGAAGACTTTACTTCCTTTTAATGATGGAATTGATTCATCGTGTAGATCCATCTTTCTTTCAAATGTATTACAGTAAACCGGGTAAAACTGATTAGTATCGTCCAAAGCAAAAGTACCTGCAATAATCTTGTACAAAAATATGTGATATATGTTTTAAATTGAATAACTTGGTACATTCTTCCCACACTTAGTTTCTTTCTTTGCCTTTTTATTTTCTTTTATTTCATTTTAAATGAATTCAAGCGTTTTAGGGTGTTTCTCAATTTATGTCCTTTTCGAGGTAACGATAATTTCGGTATTATCACCTAGTTTTCACCGTTCATAAATATGTATAAACATGATTTTAAATTCATTTAGTTGAAAATTTTTCAAATTTTCACAAAATTTGGCAAATAAACTAAGTGCAAACCCGAGAGAATTTATAACCCTTCCCCACACTTGAGATCATGCAATGCCCTCATTTGCATGAAATCAGACTATAATTATAAATTTATGAGGGTGATTAGTGTAGAAAAGTGATTAAAAATACCCAGTTTGTAAGCATATTATTTTACATCACATTTGATATTTTGCTTCTTGTCGTCAAAATCAGTAGCTATTGCTGAACTTAATGTTAGTCTTTGAAAATGCGTTGTTCTACCCTGTTTTGTACATAATATAAAATACAAACATATATATACATATTTTTGAAGTTGGGTATATTACCCCACGTTCAAAAATTTATAAAGTCTAATATCTTTTTGGCATACTTTAGATCAATAAAATTAAAAATAATGATAACAAAATTTGCCGTCCCACCCTCGGGTAAAGCAATTTCGGCTTAATGACCTAGTCTTCAACTCACGACGAATTTTAAAAATCATTTTTTCAACTTAATGAATTAAAGTAAATTTTGTTTTTAAATATCACACAAAACTTAAAAGCATATTAATTTCATATAAAACCTAAAAAAAACAAAAATTCAGAATGGGGGGAGAAAACTAGTTCTTTAGTGTCTGCTAGTGGAAAAGACCAATCGGATTCCATTCTCGGAACTACACGAGAACAGAACAACTAACTCTAGATAACATTTTCTTAGAACATTTGAATCTCCCCACACTTAGGTAGCTGTGGTGTCGAAATTGTGATTAACTTCATCGTCAATTTCTTTTGGTCCATAATCAACTTGCCTATCTGTGACTTTTTCTTTAAGCCAGTGCCCGGCTTCTTCCGTAATATCCCAAAATTCAACTAGTTTCGCCTTTTCTTTAGGCGACAGATTGGATACTAACCGGTTACATAACTTAAAGTTCCCCTTACTTCTAGCATCGATAGCCCGTTTAAAAAGTTTCTTCATTGAACTGTTAATAACGGGGTCATTTAATTTCGTATCAACAACGGGGTTCTTTATTATCAAGTCATCATCAGATTTTACTTCATTTTCCCCACACTTAGGCGTTTTATTATTGCTAAGCACTACCGTTGGAGTTGGTAAAACAACATGGTTATTACCAATCGTTTTTACTGGTTCAATGGTTTTAGTTGGTGGAGATTTAGACTTTCGAATCATAAAGGTGATAGATTTGTTACCACTTTTAAGTGTCATTCTTCCATTTCCTACATCAAATAACGCCCCGGTGGACGCTAAGAATGGCCGACCTAAAATTAGAGGAATGTTTGGGTCCTCTTCTATGTCAATGACAATAAATTCGACTAGAAAGGTTAAATTGCCTACTTGAATGGGTAGGTTGTCAGCAATTCCAACTGGGTGCTTAATGGTTTGATCAAAGAGTCGAACACTCATATCCGTTGGACTTAACTTACCTACACCTAATCTCTTATATAAGGAAAGAGGCATAACACTTACACTCGCACCTAAATCTGCTAGTGCATCATACATGACACAATCACTAAGTAGACAAGGAACAATAAATTCACCCGGATCACCTACCCTAGGTGGAGGTTTTGGTGGAACTGTCTTCACCGGGTTTATATTTACGGCTTTTGTTTCTTGCACTTTCTTATTCTTTTTCTTCTTCTTCTTTCCAGAGGTATCACAATCTTTATTACCTATCACTTGCTCATACTCAACTCCTTTTCTTGGAAACGGGATGAGTGGTTTGTATGGTGCCACCACTGGCTTTACATACTCGGGTGGTGGTGGTGTAACTTCTTCATTGTTACTCTCATCTAAAACCTTCCCATCTTCTGGTGCTGGTTTTTCAGAATTCGTTGAAACCATATTAACATTCTCATTCCGAGGATTTACTTCAGTATTACTCGGTAGCTTTCCTTGTTCCCTCTCACTCATCATGCTAGCAAGAGTACCTACGTGTTTTTCAAGATTCAAAATGGAAGCTTGTTGAGTTCTTAATGACTGATCAAATCTCTCGTTCGTTTGGGTTTGAGTTTCAATAAATTGTGTTTGAGATTCAACTAGCTTGAATACCACGTCTTCCATAATTGACTTTTTCTCTTCGGTTTGTTGTTGTGGTTTATATAAGCCAGGTCTTTGTTGATTGAAAGTGTTGTTTTGAGTTGGTTGGTTATTCGGACCTTGTTGGTTATACCAGTTATTTTCGGGTCCTTTTGGATTGTAAAGAATGTTTTGATTTCGATTGAAGTTTAGCTTTGGCGGTTGATAATTATTTTGATAATTATTTCCAGGCCTTTGGTTCATATAGGAAACATTCTCTCGTTGTTCCAATGTTGGTTCAATGTGACAATCTTTCAATAAGTGTGGTCCACCGCATAGCTCACAACTGATTCGTATTGCGTGAATATCTTTATTCATCTTTTCCATTCGTCTTTCGAAAGCATCTATTTTTGCGGAAACGGAATCAAAGTCATGGCTAGAATCGGCTCTAGCCACTTTAGATGAACGAAAAATATCTTTTTCTTGGTGCCACTCATGCGAGTGGGAGGCTGTGTTATCAATAATTTTGTAAGCTTCAGTTGCGGTTTTCTTCATAATGGAACCACCAGCTGTTATGTCGATGTCTTTTCGTGTAGCAACGTTGACACCTTGGTAGAATATTTGTACTATTTGGTAAGTGTCTAAACCGTGTTGAGGACATCCTCTCAACATCCTTCCGAATCTTGTCCACGCCTCATATAATGTTTCATTTGGCTTTTGCGCGAACGTAACAATTTCTCCTTGAAGTCTCACGGCTTTAGATGCCGGAAAGAATTGTTTAAGAAATTTTTCAACTAAAACATCCCATGTGTCAATCGCCCCTTCAGGTAACGATTCTAACCAATCTTTGGCTTCTCCCTTTAAAGTCCAGGGAAACAACATGAGATAGATCTGCTCATCTTCCACTTCTCGGATTTTGAATAGTGTACAAATTCTTTTAAACGTACGAAGGTGTTCGTTAGGATCTTCATTCGGTGCACCACTGAATTGGCATTGGTTAGTTACCATGTGTAGAATTTGTCCTTTGATTTCATAATCTGACGCATTAACTTCTGGCTTAATAATGGCGTGACCTTGGCCCGTGCGTGTGGCTCTCATTCGATCTTCCATACTTAGAGGTTCCGTTACTTCCATAATTGAATTTGTTGAATACGAATCACTAGAGGACTCTGATTTAACGGTTTGTGGTTCAGGAGGAATAATTAGTGGTTCAGGATCTTGGAATTGTCCTTGAATATGCTCCGGGTTCTTAATTGTGAAGTCGGGTTCAAAAGATGGATTATCGGAAATTTGAGTTGGAGTTCTTGTTCGACTAGATGACGATTCTAAAGAAAAATCAACGGCGACAATATTTGCTAGATGTCTTGATCGAGTTACAGGTGGTGAACGTATGAAAGGTGGTGAACGTTTTGCTCGGTGCATTCACTGAATATCCTATTAGTTTTTAAAAAGGAAAGAAAAATTATAATAAGTTATCCAATTAATAGACTTTTCTGATTTTGCCCACGTTTCGAATAGCCAAAAGATGCAGCAGAGGGGCAGGATTCGTTTGGTCTCAATATAATTGAGTACTGTTTGGCTCCAATAACCCGGTCCACGTACAAATCCAACTATTACTACGAACCAGAAAATTTTGATGTCTATCAATTTAACCACTTAAAATAAATTTTCGTAATTTTAAGAAATTTAGAGAAGAAGTAGAAAAAAAATTCTAAGTCCTAAAAACTAGAATGGCGAGAAATAAGAAAGAAATAGATTGCACGTCGAAAAATGTCGAAAAATAAAAGGTCGAAAAATAGGCGTCGAAAAATAAAAATAAGAAAGTAGTGCGAAATACGGCGTCGTAAAATTCTAAAGCACCTAAAACTTAGTCTAAGGAATAAGCACTTAAGGGATTTTACGGCAAAGCCTAAAAATTCTAGAAGTAAAAATAACTATGGCAAAACTAAACTTAATACTAAAAGTTGCGACTATAGTCTAAAAATCTAAAGGTAATAAAACTAAAAAAAACATTTTTTTTTATAGACAAAATTTTAAAAATATATATATTTTTTTTAATAACTTTTTTTTTTTTTTTTTTTTTTTTTTACGTTTTTGTTTTTTTTTTTTTTTTTTTTACGTTTTTTTTTTTTTTTTTTTTTTTTTTTTTCAAATTAAACTTAATATTATAAATATAAATATAAATTACATAAGAAAGAAAGAAGATTGGAAAAAGGTGTATCTAAATCATCGATTTAGATGGCCTTTTATAGGCAAATGATAAATTGAAATTTTCACTTACGACCCCTGAACTATGCTCAATTAACAACTTTTTATTATTTAATATTATTCTTATTATGATTTATTTAAATATTATATTTTATTCTTGTGCATAGTTGACTCGTAATTTTTACACCGTTGCGTCGAGCGTTGAGAGTTGGTTCATGTCCCGGTTCCGGATTTTCGAACGTCCTTTCGTATAATTTAATATCTTGTACTTTGCGTTTTGTAACTTGTACTCTTGTCATTTTTAGACGTTCTTCATTAATAATTTGAACCTTTTGAATTGTATCTTGTACATTTGAGCTTTTTGGATGTTTTGGTCTTTCAAATCTTCGTTTTTGTCTTTAAATCTTCATTTTCGAGCGATTTGCGTCTTTCGTCTTCGCACTTATTTATTTAACTATTACAACTAAAAATAAGGAAATTACATTTAAAAACTTTACATATTGGAACGATATTGCCAATTTTCTTAGAACATTTGAATCTCCCCACACTTAGGTAGCTGTGGTGTCGAAATTGTGATTAACTTCATCGTCAATTTCTTTTGGTCCATAATCAACTTGCCTATCTGTGACTTTTTCTTTAAGCCAGTGCCCGGCTTCTTCCGTAATATCCCAAAATTCAACTAGTTTCGCCTTTTCTTTAGGCGACAGATTGGATACTAACCGGTTACATAACTTAAAGTTCCCCTTACTTCTAGCATCGATAGCCCGTTTAAAAAGTTTCTTTATTGAACTGTTAATAACGGGGTCATTTAATTTCGTATCAACAACGGGGTTCTTTATTATCAAGTCATCATTAGGTTTTACTTCATTTTCCCCACACTTAGGCGTTTTATTATTGCTAAGCACTACCGTTGGAGTTGGTAAAACAACATGGTTATTACCAATCGTTTTTACTGGTTCAACGGTTTTAGTTGGTGGAGATTTAGACTTTCGAATCATAAAGGTGATAGATTTGTTACCACTTTTAAGTGTCATTCTTCCATTTCCTACATCAAATAACGCCCCGGTGGACGCTAAGAATGGCCGACCTAAAATTAGAGGAATGTTTGGGTCCTCTTCTATGTCAATGACAATAAATTCGACTAGAAAGGTTAAATTGCCTACTTGAACGGGTAGGTTGTCAGCAATTCCAACTGGGTGCTTAATGGTTTGATCAAAGAGTCGAACACTCATATCCGTTGGACTTAACTTACCTACACCTAATCTCTTATATAAGGAAAGAGGCATAACACTTACACTCGCACCTAAATCTGCTAGTGCATCATACATGACACAATCACTAAGTAGACAAGGAACAATAAATTCACCCGGATCACCTACCCTAGGTGGAGGTTTTGGTGGAACTGTCTTCACCGGGTTTATATTTACGGCTTTTGTTTCTTGCACTTTCTTATTCTTTTTCTTCTTCTTTTTTCCAGAGGTATCACAATCTTTATTACCTATCACTTGCTCATACTAGGGTTATAAATTCTCTCAGGTTTATACTTGGTTTATTTGCCAAATTTTGTGAAAATTTGAAAAATTTTCAACTAAATGAACTCAAAATCATGTTTATACATATTTATGAACGATGAAAACTAGGTGATAATACCGAAATTATCGTTACCTCGGAAAGGACATAAATTGAGAAACACCCTAAAACGCTTGAATTCATTTAAAATGAAATAAAAGAAAATAAAAAGGCAAAGAAAGAAACTAAGTGTGGGAAGAATGTACCAAGCTATTCAATTTAAAACAAATATCACATATTTTTGTACAAGATTATTGCAGGTACTTTTGCTTTGGACGATACTAATCAGTTTTACCCGGTTTACTGTAATACATTTGAAAGAAAGATGGATCTACACGATGAATCAATTCCATCATTAAAAGGAAGTAAAGTCTTCCGAAAAAGACACGCGCTTCTTGATTTAGGTCATGAAGTTGTCGTCCAGACCAGCTGTAGGTTGACGAAAAATCTAGAAAAGTCATCTCTAAAATCAGCAGGAAATCCACGGACCTCAGCATCAAACAGGGTCGCCAAGTGGTCAGATTTATCCTAACCATGAGAAGGATTTATCTCGTACAATGGGGAGGCACCGTGCAAATTAGCTTGATAAGACTAATGAATCAGATCCCCAGAAAGGATAATCTCCTTAAAGATTAAAAATCAGCTTTTAAGACTGATATTACTCAATCCTAGAGATTGACCTTAAAGATTGAGAATTCAAACTCATGGAATTCAATGATATCTAAACTCGAGCTTGAACGAGAAAATATTTTGATCAAAAAAATACAAACCGATTTGTTTTCTGAAAATCCATTTTCAATGCGTTCATTACCATTGAACGTAAAATCCTAGGAATTCACCTAGAATTCATTAGGTCACCTGAACCAAATCGGGTGTCAACCGTAAGAACGGTGGTTGCATAGCATGGTCGGAGACAGGACCTTGTGCCAGACCGAAAAATCATAGGATGATCTTTACTATCGCTCCTACCAAGGATAGTTCTAGCATCCGACACGTTAATAAGACCATAATCATCTGCATGTCACGGGACATTGCCTTAACAGTTTCTTGTTCATCGCTTTCCTTTACAACCGGACGGTAGTTTGCCGAAAGGTAATATACGGAACAAGTAAACTGGATGTGTGCTTTCCGATACCGGGATAGCAGTGGATTACACGAACCTAAATGTTTTTAGCCAAAATATTGATCCACAAATATATTTTGCAACACCAATGGTGGATCAAATCAGAAAACTTGTCTAGGGTAAAATCTAGCTTGAATTTTCAAAAGATCAAATGTTTTCATAAAGATCCAATTTCCTTAAAGGATCTAAATTTTTATAGTCATGTGGGACTGTAAACCGCCTTTCAAATGTGCACTTTGCTTTGGAAACCGAAAGTAAATCGGCTATTTGATTGCCAGTGTCGTTGACCTAAACCCGAGGCAACTGTGGATGACACACCCACCTTTAACCATCATTACTGTCATTGTTTATACCGCTATATCAAAATCACTGATGTACAAAATGTGATGAATAAAAAAGTGATTCATGTATATTTTTATTTCAAGTTCTGTATTGCTTGAGGACAAGCAACGCTCAAGTGTGGGGATATTTGATAGTGCTCCAAATGAACATATATTTAGTAGCAATATCGTTCCAATATGTAAAGTTTTTAAATGTAATTTCCTTATTTTTAGTTGTAATAGTTAAATAAATAAGTGCGAAGACGAAAGACGCAAATCGCTCGAAAATGAAGATTTAAAGACAAAAACGAAGATTTGAAAGACCAAAACGTCCAAAAAAAGCTCAAATGTACAAGATACAATTCAAAAGGTTCAATTTATTGATGAAGAACGTCTAAAAATGACAAGAGTACAAGTTACAAAACGCAAAGTACAAGATATTAAATTATACGAAAGGACGTTCGAAAATCCGGAACCGGGACATGAACCAACTCTCAACGCTCGACGCAACGGTGTAAAAATTACGAGTCAACTATGCACAAGAATAAAATATAATATTTAAATAAATCATAATAAGAATAATATTAAATAATAAAAAGTTGTTAATTGAGCATAGTTCAGGGGTCGTAAATGAAAATTCAATTTATAATTTCTCCTATAAAAGAACGATATGTAACGATGTAAGGGAGGGAGTATTTTTTCGATCTTTTTTTCTTTCTATCTTTTTTTCTTATTTTTCTATATCAAATATCAATATCTATATTTATAATTCTCTATCATAATGTTAATGTAATCAGATATAACAATAATCTTAATTTTAATTTTAAATTATGATAATAATAAGATTTATGATAGAGATCGTTTGAGTGTGTAAGTCGAAATTCTGTCCGTGTAACGCTACGCTATTTTTAATCATTGTAAGTTATGTTCAACCTTTTTACATTAATGTCTCGTAGCTAAGTCGTTATTATGCTTATTTAAAATGAAGTAATCATGATGTTGGGCTAATTACTAAAATTGGGTAATTGGGCTTTGTACCATAATTGGGGTTTGAACAAAAGAACGACACTTGTGGAAATTGAACTATGGGCTATTAATAGATGGGGGGTATTGTCTAATTGAGTGACAACTCATTGGAGTCTGTCGAACCTATCTTCAAATTAATTAACCTAATAATTAATAATGATTATGGTTGTCCTATTTAGTGATGTTCATATGGAATCTGTTATAATCATTTAATTAATCAATTGGGTTGGGTAATTGATTATTCATTCTGATCAAGTGGATGAATTAATATTCATAAACTAATTAAAACAGGGGTGGATTACATACAGTGATAACTGATGTAATTGTTGACAGAAGTGATAACTGCGTCACAGTTTAAATCCTTAATCAGTTGGAATATTTGACTTCGGGTATAAGGGTAATTTGACGAGGATACTCGCACTTTATATTTATGACCGATGGACTATTATGGACAAAAACCAGATAGACGTATCAAATAAACCAGGACAAAGGACAATTAACCCATGGTAATAAATTAAAATCAACACGTCAAACATCATGATTACGGAAGTTTAAATAAGCATAATTCTTTTATTATATTTCTCATCGTATCTTTATTTACTGTCATTTTATTACTCGCAATTTTATTTTCTGTCATTTTATTTATTGTCATTATTTTACGCACTTTAATTATCGTCATTTATCTTTACGCTTAAAATATAGAATCAACAAACCGGTCATTAAACGGTAAAACCCCCCTTTTATAATAATATTACTACTTATATAATTATATATATTTTTTATAAATATAGTTAAAAATATAGTAAGTATCACCAGCTCCCTGTGGAACGAACCGGACTTACTAAAAACTACACTACTCTACGATTAGGTACACTGCCTATAGTGTTGTAGCAAGGTTTAGGTATATCCCATCCGTAAATTAATAAAACTTGTGTCATATTTTGTAGTATTTCCTAGTAAAAAAATAATACTATTTCGTACCCTCACGCTACATCATCAAGTTTTTGGCGCCGCTGCCGGGGAGCGCTAAAACGCTATATTTTTAATTATAATAATATTGAAATAGAATATAATAATATAATAATATTGAAATAGAATATAATAATATAAAAATATTTAAGAATCTTTACGTAAATTTTTTAAAAAAAAAAGTCGTATTTATTAAATACTTCAGGGGTATATTATGTAACTTATAATTAATAATTGCTATCATGTCGCTTTCATGTGAATAGTAAATTAATTAATTTATTTTCATTTACTATTCATGAATAGTAAATGAATTAAAAAAAAAAAAGTTTTAAAAAAAATTATAATTATAAAAAAATTATTAATTTGTAAAAAAAAATCGTTTTTTAAAAAAAAAAAAAAAAAAAAAATCATTTTTTTTTAAAAAAAAAAAAAAAAAAAAAAAAAAAAAAAAAAAAATTTGTGTAAAAAAAAAAAAAATCGTTTTTTTTTTTTAAAAAGAAAAAAAAAAATCGTTTTAAAAAAAAAAAAAAAAAAAAAAAAAAAAAAAACGTAAAAAAAAAAAAACGTAAAAAAAAAAAAAAAAAAAAAAAAAAAACGTAAAAAAAAAAAAAAACGTAAAAACAAAAACGTAAAAAAAAAAAACGTAAAAAAAAAAAAAAAAAAAAAAAAAATTATTAAAAAAAAAATATATATATTTTTAAAATTTTGTCTATAAAAAAAAAAATGTTTTTTTTTAGTTTTATTACCTTTAGATTTTTAGACTATATTCGCAACTTTTAGTATTAAGTTTAGTTTTGCCATAGTTATTTTTACTTCTAGAATTTTTAGGCTTTGCCGTAAAATCCCTTAAGTGCTTATTCCTTAGACTAAGTTTTAGGTGCTTTAGAATTTTACGACGCCGTATTTCGCACTACTTTCTTATTTTTATTTTTCGACGCCTATTTTTCGACCTTTTATTTTTCGACATTTTTCGACGCGCAATCTATTTCTTTCTTATTTCTCGCCATTCTAGTTTTTAGGACTTAGAATTTTTTTTCTACTTCTTCTCTAAATTTCTTAAAATTACGAAAATTTATTTTAAGTGGTTAAATTGATAGACATCAAAATTTTCTGGTTCGTAGTAATAGTTGGATTTGTACGTGGACCGGGTTATTGGAGCCAAACAGTCCTCAATTATATTGAGACCAAACGAATCCTGCCCCTCTGCTGCATCTTTTGGCTATTCGAAACGTGGGCAAAATCAGAAAAGTCTATTGGTTGGATAACTTATTATAATTTTTCTTTCCTTTTTAAAAACTAATAGGATATTCAGTGAATGCACCGAGCAAGACGTTCGCCGCCGGTCATACGTTCACCACCTGTAACTCGATCAAGACATCGTTTAACGAATATCGCCGCCGTTGATTTTTCTTTAGAATCGTCATCAAGTCGACCAAATCCTCAAACTCAAATTTCCGATAATCCAGTTTTTGAAACAAACCTCACAATTGAGAATCCGGAGAATATTCAGGAACGGTTTGTAGATCCCGAACCATTAAACTTTTCTCCGGAACCACCAATCATTCAAACAGAGATTGTTGAGGAAAGAAACCATTAAATCAGAATCCTCTAGTGATTCGGATACAACAAATCCAATCATGGAAAATCTAGAACCTCTAAGTATGGAAGAACGAATGAGAGCTAAGCGCACTGGCCAAGGTCACGCCATTATTAAACCAGAAGTTAATGCTCCAGATTATGAAATCAAAGGACAAATCCTACATATGGTGACTAACCAATGCCAATTTAGTGGTGCGCCGAATGAAGATCCGAACGAACATCTTCGTACGTTTAAAAGAATTTGTACACTATTCAAAATCCGAGAAGTGGAAGACGAACAAATCTATCTCATGTTATTTCCCTGGACTTTAAAAGGAGAAGCCAAAGATTGGTTAGAATCGTTACCTGAAGGGGCGATTGACACATGGGATGTCTTAGTTGAAAAATTTCTTAAAAAATTCTTTCCTGCATCTAAAGCCGTGAGACTTCAAGGAGAAATTGTTACGTTCGCGCAAAAGCCAAATGAAACATTATATGAGGCGTGGACAAGATTCGGAAGGATGTTGAGAGGATGTCCTCAACACGGATTAGATACTTTTCAAATAGTACAAATATTCTACCAAGGCGTAGACGTTGCTACACGAAAAGACATCGACATAACAGCTGGTGGTTCCATTATGAAGAAAACCGCAACTGAAGCTTACAAAATTATTGATAACACAGCCTCCCACTCGCATGAGTGGCATCAAGAAAAAGATATTTTTCGTTCATCTAAAGCGGCTAGAGCCGATTCTAGCCATGACTTTGATTCCGTTTCCGCAAAAATAGATGCTTTCGAAAGACGAATGGAAAAGATGAATAAAGATATTCACGCAATACGAATCAGTTGTGAGCTATGCGGTGGACCACACTTATTGAAAGATTGTCACATTGAACCAACGATGGAACAACGAGAGAATGTTTCCTATATGAACCAAAGGCCGGGAAATAATTATCAAAATAATTATCAACCGCCAAGGCTAAACTTAAATCGAAATCAAAACATTCTTTACAATCCAAAAGGACCCGAAAATAACTGGTATAACCAACAAGGTCCGAATAACCAACCAACTCAAAACAACACTTTCAATCAACAAAGACCTAGCTTGTATAAACCACCACAACAACCCGAAGAGAAAAAGCCAAATCTAGAAGAAATGATGGCAAAGCTGATTGAATCTCAAACACAATTTATTGAAACTCAAACCCAAACGAATGAGAGGTTTGATCAGTCATTAAGAACTCAACAAGCTTCCATTTTGAATCTAGAAAAACATGTAGGTACTCTTGCTAGCATGATGAGTGAGAGGGAACAAGAAAAGCTACCGAGTGATACTGAAGTAAATCCTCGGAACGAGAATGTTAATATGGTTTCAACAAATTCTGAAAAACCAGCTCCGGAAGATGGGAAGGTTTTAGATGAGAATAAAAATGAAGAAGTTACAGCACCACCACCAGAGTATGTAAAGCCAGTGGTGGCACCATATAAACCACCCATCCCGTCTCCAAGAAAAGGAGTTGAGTATGAGCAAGTGATAGGTAATAAAGATTGTGATACCTCTGGAAAAAAGAAGAAGAAAAAGAATAAGAAAGTGCAAGAAACAAAAGCCGTAAATATAAACCCGGTGAAGACAGTTCCACCAAAACCTCCACCTAGGGTAGGTGATCCGGGTGAATTTATTGTTCCTTGTCTACTTAGTGATTGTGTCATGTATGATGCACTAGCAGATTTAGGTGCGAGTGTAAGTGTTATGCCTCTTTCCTTATATAAGAGATTAGGTGTAGGTAAGTTAAGTCCAACGGATATGAGTGTTCGACTCTTTGATCAAACCATTAAGCACCCAGTTGGAATTGCTGACAACCTACCCGTTCAAGTAGGCAATTTAACCTTTCTAGTCGAATTTATTGTCATTGACATAGAAGAGGACCCAAACATTCCTCTAATTTTAGGTCGGCCATTCTTAGCGTCCACCGGGGCGTTATTTGATGTAGGAAATGGAAGAATGACACTTAAAAGTGGTAACAAATCTATCACCTTTATGATTCGAAAGTCTAAATCTCCACCAACTAAAACCGTTGAACCAGTAAAAACGATTGGTAATAACCATGTTGTTTTACCAACTCCAACGGTAGTGCTTAGCAATAATAAAACGCCTAAGTGTGGGGAAAATGAAGTAAAACCTAATGATGACTTGATAATAAAGAACCCCGTTGTTGATACGAAATTAAATGACCCCGTTATTAACAGTTCAATAAAGAAACTTTTTAAACGGGCTATCGATGCTAGAAGTAAGGGGAACTTTAAGTTATGTAACCGGTTAGTATCCAATCTGTCGCCTAAAGAAAAGGCGAAACTAGTTGAATTTTGGGATATTACGGAAGAAGCCGGGCACTGGCTTAAAGAAAAAGTCACAGATAGGCAAGTTGATTATGGACCAAAAGAAATTGACGATGAAGTTAATCACAATTTCGACACCACAGCTACCTAAGTGTGGGGAGATTCAAATGTTCTAAGAAAATGTTATCTAGAGTTAGTTGTTCTGTTCTCGTGTAGTTCCGAGAATGGAATCCGATTGGTCTTTTCCGCTAGCAGACACTAAAGAACTAGTTTTCTCCCCCCATTCTGAATTTTTGTTTTTTTAGGTTTTATATGAAATTAATATGCTTTTAAGTTTTGTGTGATATTTAAAAACAAAATTTACTTTAATTCATTAAGTTGAAAAAATGATTTCTAAAATTCGTCGTGAGTTGAAGACTAGGTCATTAAGCCAAAATTGCTTTACCCGAGGGTGGGACGGCAAATTTTGTTATCATTATTTTTAATTTTATTGATCTAAAGTATGCCAAAAAGATATTAGACTTTATAAATTTTTGAACGTGGGGTAATATACCCAACTTCAAAAATATGTATATATATGTTTGTATTTTATATTATGTACACAACAGGGTAAAACAGCGCACTTTCAAAGACTGTCATTAAGTTCAACAAAAAGCTACTAATTTTGATGACAAGGCGCAAAATATCAAATGTGATGTAAAATAATATGCTTACAAACTGGGTATTTTTAATCACTTTTCTACACTAATCACCCTCATGAATTTATAATTATAGTCTGATTTCATGCAAATGAGGGCATTGCATGATCTTAAGTGTGGGGAAGGGTTATAAATTCTCTCAGGTTTATACTTGGTTTATTTGCCAAATTTTGTGAAAATTTGAAAAATTTTCAACTAAATGAACTCAAAATCATGTTTATACATATTTATGAACGATGAAAACTAGGTGATAATACCGAAATTATCGTTACCTCGGAAAGGACATAAATTGAGAAACACCCTAAAACGCTTGAATTCATTTAAAATGAAATAAAAGAAAATAAAAAGGCAAAGAAAGAAACTAAGTGTGGGAAGAATGTACCAAGCTATTCAATTTAAAACAAATATCACATATTTTTGTACAAGATTATTGCAGGTACTTTTGCTTTGGACGATACTAATCAGTTTTACCCGGTTTACTGTAATACATTTGAAAGAAAGATGGATCTACACGATGAATCAATTCCATCATTAAAAGGAAGTAAAGTCTTCCGAAAAAGACACGCGCTTCTTGATTTAGGTCATGAAGTTGTCGTCCAGACCAGCTGTAGGTTGACGAAAAATCTAGAAAAGTCATCTCTAAAATCAGCAGGAAATCCACGGACCTCAGCATCAAACAGGGTCGCCAAGTGGTCAGATTTATCCTAACCATGAGAAGGATTTATCTCGTACAATGGGGAGGCACCGTGCAAATTAGCTTGATAAGACTAATGAATCAGATCCCCAGAAAGGATAATCTCCTTAAAGATTAAAAATCAGCTTTTAAGACTGATATTACTCAATCCTAGAGATTGACCTTAAAGATTGAGAATTCAAACTCATGGAATTCAATGATATCTAAACTCGAGCTTGAACGAGAAAATATTTTGATCAAAAAAATACAAACCGATTTGTTTTCTGAAAATCCATTTTCAATGCGTTCATTACCATTGAACGTAAAATCCTAGGAATTCACCTAGAATTCATTAGGTCACCTGAACCAAATCGGGTGTCAACCGTAAGAACGGTGGTTGCATAGCATGGTCGGAGACAGGACCTTGTGCCAGACCGAAAAATCATAGGATGATCTTTACTATCGCTCCTACCAAGGATAGTTCTAGCATCCGACACGTTAATAAGACCATAATCATCTGCATGTCACGGGACATTGCCTTAACAGTTTCTTGTTCATCGCTTTCCTTTACAACCGGACGGTAGTTTGCCGAAAGGTAATATACGGAACAAGTAAACTGGATGTGTGCTTTCCGATACCGGGATAGCAGTGGATTACACGAACCTAAATGTTTTTAGCCAAAATATTGATCCACAAATATATTTTGCAACACCAATGGTGGATCAAATCAGAAAACTTGTCTAGGGTAAAATCTAGCTTGAATTTTCAAAAGATCAAATGTTTTCATAAAGATCCAATTTCCTTAAAGGATCTAAATTTTTATAGTCATGTGGGACTGTAAACCGCCTTTCAAATGTGCACTTTGCTTTGGAAACCGAAAGTAAATCGGCTATTTGATTGCCAGTGTCGTTGACCTAAACCCGAGGCAACTGTGGATGACACACCCACCTTTAACCATCATTACTGTCATTGTTTATACCGCTATATCAAAATCACTGATGTACAAAATGTGATGAATAAAAAAGTGATTCATGTATATTTTTATTTCAAGTTCTGTATTGCTTGAGGACAAGCAACGCTCAAGTGTGGGGATATTTGATAGTGCTCCAAATGAACATATATTTAGTAGCAATATCGTTCCAATATGTAAAGTTTTTAAATGTAATTTCCTTATTTTTAGTTGTAATAGTTAAATAAATAAGTGCGAAGACGAAAGACGCAAATCGCTCGAAAATGAAGATTTAAAGACAAAAACGAAGATTTGAAAGACCAAAACGTCCAAAAAAAGCTCAAATGTACAAGATACAATTCAAAAGGTTCAATTTATTGATGAAGAACGTCTAAAAATGACAAGAGTACAAGTTACAAAACGCAAAGTACAAGATATTAAATTATACGAAAGGACGTTCGAAAATCCGGAACCGGGACATGAACCAACTCTCAACGCTCGACGCAACGGTGTAAAAATTACGAGTCAACTATGCACAAGAATAAAATATAATATTTAAATAAATCATAATAAGAATAATATTAAATAATAAAAAGTTGTTAATTGAGCATAGTTCAGGGGTCGTAAATGAAAATTCAATTTATAATTTCTCCTATAAAAGAACGATATGTAACGATGTAAGGGAGGGAGTATTTTTTCGATCTTTTTTTCTTTCTATCTTTTTTTCTTATTTTTCTATATCAAATATCAATATCTATATTTATAATTCTCTATCATAATGTTAATGTAATCAGATATAACAATAATCTTAATTTTAATTTTAAATTATGATAATAATAAGATTTATGATAGAGATCGTTTGAGTGTGTAAGTCGAAATTCTGTCCGTGTAACGCTACGCTATTTTTAATCATTGTAAGTTATGTTCAACCTTTTTACATTAATGTCTCGTAGCTAAGTCGTTATTATGCTTATTTAAAATGAAGTAATCATGATGTTGGGCTAATTACTAAAATTGGGTAATTGGGCTTTGTACCATAATTGGGGTTTGAACAAAAGAACGACACTTGTGGAAATTGAACTATGGGCTATTAATAGATGGGGGGTATTGTCTAATTGAGTGACAACTCATTGGAGTCTGTCGAACCTATCTTCAAATTAATTAACCTAATAATTAATAATGATTATGGTTGTCCTATTTAGTGATGTTCATATGGAATCTGTTATAATCATTTAATTAATCAATTGGGTTGGGTAATTGATTATTCATTCTGATCAAGTGGATGAATTAATATTCATAAACTAATTAAAACAGGGGTGGATTACATACAGTGATAACTGATGTAATTGTTGACAGAAGTGATAACTGCGTCACAGTTTAAATCCTTAATCAGTTGGAATATTTGACTTCGGGTATAAGGGTAATTTGACGAGGATACTCGCACTTTATATTTATGACCGATGGACTATTATGGACAAAAACCAGATAGACGTATCAAATAAACCAGGACAAAGGACAATTAACCCATGGTAATAAATTAAAATCAACACGTCAAACATCATGATTACGGAAGTTTAAATAAGCATAATTCTTTTATTATATTTCTCATCGTATCTTTATTTACTGTCATTTTATTACTCGCAATTTTATTTTCTGTCATTTTATTTATTGTCATTATTTTACGCACTTTAATTATCGTCATTTATCTTTACGCTTAAAATATAGAATCGACAAACCGGTCATTAAACGGTAAAACCCCCCTTTTATAATAATATTACTACTTATATAATTATATATATTTTTTATAAATATAGTTAAAAATATAGTAAGTATCACCAGCTCCCTGTGGAACGAACCGGACTTACTAAAAACTACACTACTCTACGATTAGGTACACTGCCTATAGTGTTGTAGCAAGGTTTAGGTATATCCCATCCGTAAATTAATAAAACTTGTGTCATATTTTGTAGTATTTCCTAGTAAAAAAATAATACTATTTCGTACCCTCACGCTACACCATCAAGTTTTTGGCGCCGCTGCCGGGGAGCGCTAAAACGCTATATTTTTAATTATAATAATATTGAAATAAAATATAATAATATAATAATATTGAAATAGAATATAATAATATAATAATATTGAAATAGAATATAATAATATAATAATATTTAAGAATCAAAAATATACGTAAATTTTAAAAAAAGTCGTATTTATTAAATACTTCAGGGGTATATTATGTAACTTATAATTAATAATTGCTATCATGTCGCTTTCATGTGAATAGTAAATTAATTAATTTATTTTCATTTACTATTCATGAATAGTAAATGAATTAAAAAAAAAAAATCGTTTTTTAAAAAAAAAAAAAAAATCGTTTTTTTTAAAAAAAAAAAAAAAAAAAAAAAATTTCGTTTTAAAAAAAAAAAAAAAAAAAATTTTGTGTAAAAAAAAAAAATCGTTTTTTTTAAAAGAAAAAAAAAATTCGTTTTAAAAAAAAAAATTTGTAAAAAAAAAAAAAAAAAAATCGTTTTTTTTTAAAAAATTTTAAAAAAAAAAAAAAAAAAAAAACGTAAAAAAAAAAAAAAAAACAAAAAACAAAAACGTAAAAAAAATATATATATATATATTTTTAAAATTTTGTCTCTAAAAAAAAAAAAAAAAAAAAAAAAATGTTTTTTTTAGTTTTATTACCTTTAGATTTTTAGACTATAGTCGCAACTTTTAGTATTAAGTTTAGTTTTGCCATAGTTATTTTTACTTCTAGAATTTTTAGGCTTTGCCGTAAAATCCCTTAAGTGCTTATTCCTTAGACTAAGTTTTAGGTGCTTTAGAATTTTACGACGCCGTATTTCGCACTACTTTCTTATTTTTATTTTTCGACGCCTATTTTTCGACCTTTTATTTTTCGATCTTTTTCGACGAACTCTTTTTCTTTCTTATTTCTCGCTATTCTAGTTTTAGGACATAGATTTTTATTCTACTTCTTATCTAAATTTCTTAAAATTATGAAAATTTATTTTAAGTGGTTAAATTAATAGACATCAAAATTTTCTGGTTCGTAGTAATAGTTGGATTTGTACGTGGACCGGGTTATTGGAGCCAAACAGTACTCAATTATATTGAGACCAAACGAATCCTGCCCCTCTGCTGCATCTTTTGGCTATTCGAAACGTGGGCAAAATCAGAAAAGTCTATTAATTGGATAACTTATATAATTTTTCTTTCCTTTTAAAAACTAATAGGATATTCAGTGAATGTACCGAGTAAAACGTTCACCACCTTTCATACGTTCACCACCTGTAACTCGATCAAGACATTTAGCAAATATTGTCGCCGTTGATTTTTCTTTAGAATCGTCATCTAGTCGAACAAGAACTCCAACTCAAATTTCCGATAATCCATCTTTTGAACCCGACTTCACAATTAAGAACCCGGAGCATATTCAAGGACAATTCCAAGATCCTGAACCACAAACCGTTAAATCAGAGTCCTCTAGTGATTCGTATTCAACGAATTCAATTATGGAAGTAACGGAACCTCTAAGTATGGAAGATCGAATGAGAGCCACACGCACGGGCCAAGGTCACGCCATTATTAAGCCAGAAGTTAATGCTCCAGATTATGAAATTAAAGGACAAATCCTACACATGGTAACTAACCAATGCCAATTCAGTGGTGCACCGAATGAAGATCCTAACGAACACCTTCGTACGTTTAAAAGAATTTGTACACTATTCAAAATCCGAGAAGTGGAAGATGAGCAGATCTATCTCATGTTGTTTCCCTGGACTTTAAAGGGAGAAGCCAAAGATTGGTTAGAATCGTTACCTGAAGGGGCGATTGACACATGGGATGTTTTAGTTGAAAAATTTCTTAAACAATTCTTTCCGGCATCTAAAGCCGTGAGACTTCAAGGAGAAATTGTTACGTTCGCGCAAAAGCCAAATGAAACATTATATGAGGCGTGGACAAGATTCGGAAGGATGTTGAGAGGATGTCCTCAACACGGTTTAGACACTTACCAAATAGTACAAATATTCTACCAAGGTGTCAACGTTGCTACACGAAAAGACATCGACATAACAGCTGGTGGTTCCATTATGAAGAAAACCGCAACTGAAGCTTACAAAATTATTGATAACACAGCCTCCCACTCGCATGAGTGGCACCAAGAAAAAGATATTTTTCGTTCATCTAAAGTGGCTAGAGCCGATTCTAGCCATGACTTTGATTCCGTTTCCGCAAAAATAGATGCTTTCGAAAGACGAATGGAAAAGATGAATAAAGATATTCACGCAATACGAATCAGTTGTGAGCTATGCGGTGGACCACACTTATTGAAAGATTGTCACATTGAACCAACATTGGAACAACGAGAGAATGTTTCCTATATGAACCAAAGGCCTGGAAATAATTATCAAAATAATTATCAACCGCCAAAGCTAAACTTCAATCGAAATCAAAACATTCTTTACAATCCAAAAGGACCCGAAAATAACTGGTATAACCAACAAGGTCCGAATAACCAACCAACTCAAAACAACACTTTCAATCAACAAAGACCTGGCTTATATAAACCACAACAACAAACCGAAGAGAAAAAGTCAAATATGGAAGACGTGGTATTCAAGCTAGTTGAATCTCAAACACAATTTATTGAAACTCAAACCCAAACGAACGAGAGGTTTGATCAGTCATTAAGAACTCAACAAGCTTCCATTTTGAATCTAGAAAAACACGTAGGTACTCTTGCTAGCATGATGAGTGAGAGGGAACAAGGAAAGCTACCGAGTAATACTGAAGTAAATCCTCGGAATGAGAATGTTAATATGGTTTCAACGAATTCTGAAAAACCAGCACCAGAAGATGGGAAGGTTTTAGATGAGAGTAACAATGAAGAAGTTACACCACCACCACCCGAGTATGTAAAGCCAGTGGTGGCACCATACAAACCACCCATCCCGTTTCCAAGAAAAGGAGTTGAGTATGAGCAAGTGATAGGTAATAAAGATTGTGATACCTCTGGAAAGAAGAAGAAGAAAAAGAATAAGAAAGTGCAAGAAACAAAAGCCGTAAATATAAACCCGGTGAAGACAGTTCCACCAAAACCTCCACCTAGGGTAGGTGATCCGGGTGAATTTATTGTTCCTTGTCTACTTAGTGATTGTGTCATGTATGATGCACTAGCAGATTTAGGTGCAAGTGTAAGTGTTATGCCTCTTTCCTTATATAAGAGATTAGGTGTAGGTAAGTTAAGTCCAACGGATATGAGTGTTCGACTCTTTGATCAAACCATTAAGCACCCAGTTGGAATTGCTGACAACCTACTCGTTCAAGTAGGCAATTTAACTTTTCTAGTCGAATTTATTGTCATTGACATAGAAGAGGACCCAAACGTTCCTCTAATTTTAGGTCGACCATTCTTTGCGTCCACCGGGGCGTTATTTGATGTAGGAAATGGAAGAATGACACTTAAAAGTGGTAACAAATCAATCACCTTTATGATTCGAAAGTCTAAATCTCCACCAACTAAAACCGTTGAACCAGTAAAAACGATTGGTAATAACCATGTTGTTTTACCAACTCCAACGGTAGTGCTTAGCAATAATAAAACGCCTAAGTGTGGGGAAAATGAAGTAAAACCTAATGATGACTTGATAATAAAGAACCCCGTTGTTGATACGAAATTAAATGACCCCGTTATTAACAGTTCAATGAAGAAACTTTTTAAACGGGCTATCGATGCTAGAAGTAAGGGGAACTTTAAGTTATGTAACCGGTTAGTATCCAATCTGTCGCCTAAAGAAAAGGCGAAACTAGTTGAATTTTGGGATATTACGGAAGAAGCCGGGCACTGGCTTAAAGAAAAAGTCACAGATAGGCAAGTTGATTATGGACCAAAAGAAATTGACGATGAAGTTAATCACAATTTCGACACCACAGCTACCTAAGTGTGGGGAGATTCAAATGTTCTAAGAAAATGTTATCTAGAGTTAGTTGTTCTGTTCTCGTGTAGTTCCGAGAATGGAATCCGATTGGTCTTTTCCGCTAGCAGACACTAAAGAACTAGTTTTCTCCCCCCATTCTGAATTTTTGTTTTTTTTAGGTTTTATATGAAATTAATATGCTTTTAAGTTTTGTGTGATATTTAAAAACAAAATTTACTTTAATTCATTAAGTTGAAAAAATGATTTCTAAAATTCGTCGTGAGTTGAAGACTAAGTCATTAAGCCGAAATTGCTTTACCCGAGGGTGGGACGGCAAATTTTGTTATCATTATTTTTAATTTTATTGATCTAAAGTATGCCAAAAAGATATTAGACTTTATAAATTTTTGAACGTGGGGTAATATACCCAACTTCAAAAATATGTATATATATGTTTGTATTTTATATTATGTACAAAACAGGGTAGAACAACGCACTTTCAAAGACTAACATTAAGTTCAGCAATAGCTACTGATTTTGACGACAAGAAGCAAAATATCAAATGTGATGTAAAATAATATGCTTACAAACTGGGTATTTTTAATCACTTTTCTACACTAATCACCCTCATGAATTTATAATTATAGTCTAATTTCATGCAAATGAGGGCATTGCATGATCTCAAGTGTGGGGAAGGGTTATAAATTCTCTCGGGTTTGCACTTAGTTTATTTGCCAATTTTTGTGAAAATTTGAAAAATTTTCAACTAAATGAATTTAAAATCATGTTTATACATATTTATGAACGGTGAAAACTAGGTGATAATACCGAAATTATCGTTACCTCGAAAAGGACATAAATTGAGAAACACCCTAAAACGCTTGAATTCATTTAAAATGAAATAAAAGAAAATAAAAAAGCAAAGAAAGAAACTAAGTGTGGGAAGAATGTACCAAGTTATTCAATTTAAAACATATATCACATATTTTTGTACAAGATTATTGCAGGTACTTTTGCTTTGGACGATACTAATCAGTTTTACCCGGTTTACTGTAATACATTTGAAAGAAAGATGGATCTACACGATGAATCAATTCCATCATTAAAAGGAAGTAAAGTCTTCCGAAAAAGACACGCGCTTCTTGATTTAGGTCATGAAGTTGTCGTCCAGACCAGCTGTAGGTTGACGAAAAAACTAGAAAAGTCATCACTAAAATCAGCAGGAAATCCACGGACCTCAGCATCAAACAGGGTCGCCATGTGGTCAGATTTATCCTAACCATGAGAAGGATTTATCTCGTACAATGGGGAGGCACCGTGCAAATTAGCTGGATAAGACTAATGAATCAGATCCCCAGAAAGGATAATCTCCTTAAAAGATCAAAAATCAGCTTTTAAGCCTGATATTACTCAATCCTTGAGATTGACTTTAAAGATTGAGAATTACAAACTCATGGAATTCAATGATATCTAAACTCGAGCTTGAACGAGAAAATATTTTGATCAAAAATACAAACCGATTTGTTTTCTGAAAACCCATTTTCAATGCGTTCATTACCATTGAACGTAAAATCCTAAGAAATTCACCTGGAATTCATTAGGTCACCTGAACCAAATCGGGTATCAACCGTAAGAACGGTGGTTGCATAGCATGGTCGGAGACAGGACCTTGTGCCAGACCGAAAAATTATAGGATGATCTTTACTATCGCTCCTACCAAGGATAGTTCTAGCATCCGACACGTTAATAAGACCATAATCATCTGCATGTCACGGGACATTGCCTTAACAGTTTCTTGTTCATCGCTTTCCTTTACAACCGGACGGTAGTTTGCCGAAAGGTAATATACGGAACAAGTAAACTGGATGTGTGCTTTCCGATACCGGGATAGCAGTGGATTACACGAACCTAAATGTTTTTAGCCAAAATATTGATCCACAAATATATTTTGCAACACCAATGGTGGATCAAATCAGAAAACTTGTCTAGGGTAAAATCTAGCTTGAATTTTCAAAAGATCAAATGTTTTCATAAAGATCCAATTTCCTTAAAGGATCTAAATTTTTATAGTCATGTGGGACTGTAAACCGCCTTTCAAATGTGCACTTTGCTTTGGAAACCGAAAGTAAATCGACTATTTGATTGCCAGTGTCGTTGACCTAAACCCGAGGCAACTGTGGATGACACACCCACCTTTAACCATCATTACTGTCATTGTTTATACCGCTATATCAAAATCACTGATGTACAAAATGTGATGAATAAAAAAGTGATTCATGTATATTTTTATTTCAAGTTCTGTATTGCTTGAGGACAAGCAACGCTCAAGTGTGGGGATATTTGATAGTGCTCCAAATGAACATATATTTAGTAGCAATATCGTTCCAATATGTAAAGTTTTTAAATGTAATTTCCTTATTTTTAGTTGTAATAGTTAAATAAATAAGTGCGAAGACGAAAGACGCAAATCGCTCGAAAATGAAGATTTAAAGACAAAAACGAAGATTTGAAAGACCAAAACGTCCAAAAAAAGCTCAAATGTACAAGATACAATTCAAAAGGTTCAATTTATTGATGAAGAACGTCTAAAAATGACAAGAGTACAAGTTACAAAACGCAAAGTACAAGATATTAAATTATACGAAAGGACGTTCGAAAATCCGGAACCGGGACATGAACCAACTCTCAACGCTCGACGCAACGGTGTAAAAATTACGAGTCAACTATGCACAAGAATAAAATATAATATTTAAATAAATCATAATAAGAATAATATTAAATAATAAAAAGTTGTTAATTGAGCATAGTTCAGGGGTCGTAAATGAAAATTCAATTTATAATTTCTCCTATAAAAGAACGATATGTAACGATGTAAGGGAGGGAGTATTTTTTCGATCTTTTTTTCTTTCTATCTTTTTTTCTTATTTTTCTATATCAAATATCAATATCTATATTTATAATTCTCTATCATAATGTTAATGTAATCAGATATAACAATAATCTTAATTTTAATTTTAAATTATGATAATAATAAGATTTATGATAGAGATCGTTTGAGTGTGTAAGTCGAAATTCTGTCCGTGTAACGCTACGCTATTTTTAATCATTGTAAGTTATGTTCAACCTTTTTACATTAATGTCTCGTAGCTAAGTCGTTATTATGCTTATTTAAAATGAAGTAATCATGATGTTGGGCTAATTACTAAAATTGGGTAATTGGGCTTTGTACCATAATTGGGGTTTGAACAAAAGAACGACACTTGTGGAAATTGAACTATGGGCTATTAATAGATGGGGGGTATTGTCTAATTGAGTGACAACTCATTGGAGTCTGTCGAACCTATCTTCAAATTAATTAACCTAATAATTAATAATGATTATGGTTGTCCTATTTAGTGATGTTCATATGGAATCTGTTATAATCATTTAATTAATCAATTGGGTTGGGTAATTGATTATTCATTCTGATCAAGTGGATGAATTAATATTCATAAACTAATTAAAACAGGGGTGGATTACATACAGTGATAACTGATGTAATTGTTGACAGAAGTGATAACTGCGTCACAGTTTAAATCCTTAATCAGTTGGAATATTTGACTTCGGGTATAAGGGTAATTTGACGAGGATACTCGCACTTTATATTTATGACCGATGGACTATTATGGACAAAAACCAGATAGACGTATCAAATAAACCAGGACAAAGGACAATTAACCCATGGTAATAAATTAAAATCAACACGTCAAACATCATGATTACGGAAGTTTAAATAAGCATAATTCTTTTATTATATTTCTCATCGTATCTTTATTTACTGTCATTTTATTACTCGCAATTTTATTTTCTGTCATTTTATTTATTGTCATTATTTTACGCACTTTAATTATCGTCATTTATCTTTACGCTTAAAATATAGAATCGACAAACCGGTCATTAAACGGTAAAACCCCCCTTTTATAATAATATTACTACTTATATAATTATATATATTTTTTATAAATATAGTTAAAAATATAGTAAGTATCACCAGCTCCCTGTGGAACGAACCGGACTTACTAAAAACTACACTACTCTACGATTAGGTACACTGCCTATAGTGTTGTAGCAAGGTTTAGGTATATCCCATCCGTAAATTAATAAAACTTGTGTCATATTTTGTAGTATTTCCTAGTAAAAAAATAATACTATTTCGTACCCTCACGCTACATCATCAAGTTTTTGGCGCCGCTGCCGGGGAGCGCTAAAACGCTATATTTTTAATTATAATAATATTGAAATAGAATATAATAATATAATAATATTGAAATAGAATATAATAATATAAAAATATTTAAGAATCTTTACGTAAATTTTTTAAAAAAAAAAGTCGTATTTATTAAATACTTCAGGGGTATATTATGTAACTTATAATTAATAATTGCTATCATGTCGCTTTCATGTGAATAGTAAATTAATTAATTTATTTTCATTTACTATTCATGAATAGTAAATGAATTAAAAAAAAAAAAGTTTTAAAAAAAATTATAATTATAAAAAAATTATTAATTTGTAAAAAAAAATCGTTTTTTAAAAAAAAAAAAAAAAAAAAAATCATTTTTTTTTAAAAAAAAAAAAAAAAAAAAAAAAAAAAAAAAAAAATTTGTGTAAAAAAAAAAAAAATCGTTTTTTTTTTTAAAAAGAAAAAAAAAAATCGTTTTAAAAAAAAAAAAAAAAAAAAAAAAAAAAACGTAAAAAAAAAAAAAACGTAAAAAAAAAAAAAAAAAAAAAAAAAAAAACGTAAAAAAAAAAAAAAAACGTAAAAACAAAAACGTAAAAAAAAAAACGTAAAAAAAAAAAAAAAAAAAAAAAAAAATTATTAAAAAAAAAATATATATATTTTTAAAATTTTGTCTATAAAAAAAAAAATGTTTTTTTTTAGTTTTATTACCTTTAGATTTTTAGACTATATTCGCAACTTTTAGTATTAAGTTTAGTTTTGCCATAGTTATTTTTACTTCTAGAATTTTTAGGCTTTGCCGTAAAATCCCTTAAGTGCTTATTCCTTAGACTAAGTTTTAGGTGCTTTAGAATTTTACGACGCCGTATTTCGCACTACTTTCTTATTTTTATTTTTCGACGCCTATTTTTCGACCTTTTATTTTTCGACATTTTTCGACGCGCAATCTATTTCTTTCTTATTTCTCGCCATTCTAGTTTTTAGGACTTAGAATTTTTTTTCTACTTCTTCTCTAAATTTCTTAAAATTACGAAAATTTATTTTAAGTGGTTAAATTGATAGACATCAAAATTTTCTGGTTCGTAGTAATAGTTGGATTTGTACGTGGACCGGGTTATTGGAGCCAAACAGTCCTCAATTATATTGAGACCAAACGAATCCTGCCCCTCTGCTGCATCTTTTGGCTATTCGAAACGTGGGCAAAATCAGAAAAGTCTATTGGTTGGATAACTTATTATAATTTTTCTTTCCTTTTTAAAAACTAATAGGATATTCAGTGAATGCACCGAGCAAGACGTTCGCCGCCGGTCATACGTTCACCACCTGTAACTCGATCAAGACATCGTTTAACGAATATCGCCGCCGTTGATTTTTCTTTAGAATCGTCATCAAGTCGACCAAATCCTCAAACTCAAATTTCCGATAATCCAGTTTTTGAAACAAACCTCACAATTGAGAATCCGGAGAATATTCAGGAACGGTTTGTAGATCCCGAACCATTAAACTTTTCTCCGGAACCACCAATCATTCAAACAGAGATTGTTGAGGAAAGAAACCATTAAATCAGAATCCTCTAGTGATTCGGATACAACAAATCCAATCATGGAAAATCTAGAACCTCTAAGTATGGAAGAACGAATGAGAGCTAAGCGCACTGGCCAAGGTCACGCCATTATTAAACCAGAAGTTAATGCTCCAGATTATGAAATCAAAGGACAAATCCTACATATGGTGACTAACCAATGCCAATTTAGTGGTGCGCCGAATGAAGATCCGAACGAACATCTTCGTACGTTTAAAAGAATTTGTACACTATTCAAAATCCGAGAAGTGGAAGACGAACAAATCTATCTCATGTTATTTCCCTGGACTTTAAAAGGAGAAGCCAAAGATTGGTTAGAATCGTTACCTGAAGGGGCGATTGACACATGGGATGTCTTAGTTGAAAAATTTCTTAAAAAATTCTTTCCTGCATCTAAAGCCGTGAGACTTCAAGGAGAAATTGTTACGTTCGCGCAAAAGCCAAATGAAACATTATATGAGGCGTGGACAAGATTCGGAAGGATGTTGAGAGGATGTCCTCAACACGGATTAGATACTTTTCAAATAGTACAAATATTCTACCAAGGCGTAGACGTTGCTACACGAAAAGACATCGACATAACAGCTGGTGGTTCCATTATGAAGAAAACCGCAACTGAAGCTTACAAAATTATTGATAACACAGCCTCCCACTCGCATGAGTGGCATCAAGAAAAAGATATTTTTCGTTCATCTAAAGCGGCTAGAGCCGATTCTAGCCATGACTTTGATTCCGTTTCCGCAAAAATAGATGCTTTCGAAAGACGAATGGAAAAGATGAATAAAGATATTCACGCAATACGAATCAGTTGTGAGCTATGCGGTGGACCACACTTATTGAAAGATTGTCACATTGAACCAACGATGGAACAACGAGAGAATGTTTCCTATATGAACCAAAGGCCGGGAAATAATTATCAAAATAATTATCAACCGCCAAGGCTAAACTTAAATCGAAATCAAAACATTCTTTACAATCCAAAAGGACCCGAAAATAACTGGTATAACCAACAAGGTCCGAATAACCAACCAACTCAAAACAACACTTTCAATCAACAAAGACCTAGCTTGTATAAACCACCACAACAACCCGAAGAGAAAAAGCCAAATCTAGAAGAAATGATGGCAAAGCTGATTGAATCTCAAACACAATTTATTGAAACTCAAACCCAAACGAATGAGAGGTTTGATCAGTCATTAAGAACTCAACAAGCTTCCATTTTGAATCTAGAAAAACATGTAGGTACTCTTGCTAGCATGATGAGTGAGAGGGAACAAGAAAAGCTACCGAGTGATACTGAAGTAAATCCTCGGAACGAGAATGTTAATATGGTTTCAACAAATTCTGAAAAACCAGCTCCGGAAGATGGGAAGGTTTTAGATGAGAATAAAAATGAAGAAGTTACAGCACCACCACCAGAGTATGTAAAGCCAGTGGTGGCACCATATAAACCACCCATCCCGTCTCCAAGAAAAGGAGTTGAGTATGAGCAAGTGATAGGTAATAAAGATTGTGATACCTCTGGAAAAAAGAAGAAGAAAAAGAATAAGAAAGTGCAAGAAACAAAAGCCGTAAATATAAACCCGGTGAAGACAGTTCCACCAAAACCTCCACCTAGGGTAGGTGATCCGGGTGAATTTATTGTTCCTTGTCTACTTAGTGATTGTGTCATGTATGATGCACTAGCAGATTTAGGTGCGAGTGTAAGTGTTATGCCTCTTTCCTTATATAAGAGATTAGGTGTAGGTAAGTTAAGTCCAACGGATATGAGTGTTCGACTCTTTGATCAAACCATTAAGCACCCAGTTGGAATTGCTGACAACCTACCCGTTCAAGTAGGCAATTTAACCTTTCTAGTCGAATTTATTGTCATTGACATAGAAGAGGACCCAAACATTCCTCTAATTTTAGGTCGGCCATTCTTAGCGTCCACCGGGGCGTTATTTGATGTAGGAAATGGAAGAATGACACTTAAAAGTGGTAACAAATCTATCACCTTTATGATTCGAAAGTCTAAATCTCCACCAACTAAAACCGTTGAACCAGTAAAAACGATTGGTAATAACCATGTTGTTTTACCAACTCCAACGGTAGTGCTTAGCAATAATAAAACGCCTAAGTGTGGGGAAAATGAAGTAAAACCTAATGATGACTTGATAATAAAGAACCCCGTTGTTGATACGAAATTAAATGACCCCGTTATTAACAGTTCAATAAAGAAACTTTTTAAACGGGCTATCGATGCTAGAAGTAAGGGGAACTTTAAGTTATGTAACCGGTTAGTATCCAATCTGTCGCCTAAAGAAAAGGCGAAACTAGTTGAATTTTGGGATATTACGGAAGAAGCCGGGCACTGGCTTAAAGAAAAAGTCACAGATAGGCAAGTTGATTATGGACCAAAAGAAATTGACGATGAAGTTAATCACAATTTCGACACCACAGCTACCTAAGTGTGGGGAGATTCAAATGTTCTAAGAAAATGTTATCTAGAGTTAGTTGTTCTGTTCTCGTGTAGTTCCGAGAATGGAATCCGATTGGTCTTTTCCGCTAGCAGACACTAAAGAACTAGTTTTCTCCCCCCATTCTGAATTTTTGTTTTTTTAGGTTTTATATGAAATTAATATGCTTTTAAGTTTTGTGTGATATTTAAAAACAAAATTTACTTTAATTCATTAAGTTGAAAAAATGATTTCTAAAATTCGTCGTGAGTTGAAGACTAGGTCATTAAGCCAAAATTGCTTTACCCGAGGGTGGGACGGCAAATTTTGTTATCATTATTTTTAATTTTATTGATCTAAAGTATGCCAAAAAGATATTAGACTTTATAAATTTTTGAACGTGGGGTAATATACCCAACTTCAAAAATATGTATATATATGTTTGTATTTTATATTATGTACACAACAGGGTAAAACAGCGCACTTTCAAAGACTGTCATTAAGTTCAACAAAAAGCTACTAATTTTGATGACAAGGCGCAAAATATCAAATGTGATGTAAAATAATATGCTTACAAACTGGGTATTTTTAATCACTTTTCTACACTAATCACCCTCATGAATTTATAATTATAGTCTGATTTCATGCAAATGAGGGCATTGCATGATCTTAAGTGTGGGGAAGGGTTATAAATTCTCTCAGGTTTATACTTGGTTTATTTGCCAAATTTTGTGAAAATTTGAAAAATTTTCAACTAAATGAACTCAAAATCATGTTTATACATATTTATGAACGATGAAAACTAGGTGATAATACCGAAATTATCGTTACCTCGGAAAGGACATAAATTGAGAAACACCCTAAAACGCTTGAATTCATTTAAAATGAAATAAAAGAAAATAAAAAGGCAAAGAAAGAAACTAAGTGTGGGAAGAATGTACCAAGCTATTCAATTTAAAACAAATATCACATATTTTTGTACAAGATTATTGCAGGTACTTTTGCTTTGGACGATACTAATCAGTTTTACCCGGTTTACTGTAATACATTTGAAAGAAAGATGGATCTACACGATGAATCAATTCCATCATTAAAAGGAAGTAAAGTCTTCCGAAAAAGACACGCGCTTCTTGATTTAGGTCATGAAGTTGTCGTCCAGACCAGCTGTAGGTTGACGAAAAATCTAGAAAAGTCATCTCTAAAATCAGCAGGAAATCCACGGACCTCAGCATCAAACAGGGTCGCCAAGTGGTCAGATTTATCCTAACCATGAGAAGGATTTATCTCGTACAATGGGGAGGCACCGTGCAAATTAGCTTGATAAGACTAATGAATCAGATCCCCAGAAAGGATAATCTCCTTAAAGATTAAAAATCAGCTTTTAAGACTGATATTACTCAATCCTAGAGATTGACCTTAAAGATTGAGAATTCAAACTCATGGAATTCAATGATATCTAAACTCGAGCTTGAACGAGAAAATATTTTGATCAAAAAAATACAAACCGATTTGTTTTCTGAAAATCCATTTTCAATGCGTTCATTACCATTGAACGTAAAATCCTAGGAATTCACCTAGAATTCATTAGGTCACCTGAACCAAATCGGGTGTCAACCGTAAGAACGGTGGTTGCATAGCATGGTCGGAGACAGGACCTTGTGCCAGACCGAAAAATCATAGGATGATCTTTACTATCGCTCCTACCAAGGATAGTTCTAGCATCCGACACGTTAATAAGACCATAATCATCTGCATGTCACGGGACATTGCCTTAACAGTTTCTTGTTCATCGCTTTCCTTTACAACCGGACGGTAGTTTGCCGAAAGGTAATATACGGAACAAGTAAACTGGATGTGTGCTTTCCGATACCGGGATAGCAGTGGATTACACGAACCTAAATGTTTTTAGCCAAAATATTGATCCACAAATATATTTTGCAACACCAATGGTGGATCAAATCAGAAAACTTGTCTAGGGTAAAATCTAGCTTGAATTTTCAAAAGATCAAATGTTTTCATAAAGATCCAATTTCCTTAAAGGATCTAAATTTTTATAGTCATGTGGGACTGTAAACCGCCTTTCAAATGTGCACTTTGCTTTGGAAACCGAAAGTAAATCGGCTATTTGATTGCCAGTGTCGTTGACCTAAACCCGAGGCAACTGTGGATGACACACCCACCTTTAACCATCATTACTGTCATTGTTTATACCGCTATATCAAAATCACTGATGTACAAAATGTGATGAATAAAAAAGTGATTCATGTATATTTTTATTTCAAGTTCTGTATTGCTTGAGGACAAGCAACGCTCAAGTGTGGGGATATTTGATAGTGCTCCAAATGAACATATATTTAGTAGCAATATCGTTCCAATATGTAAAGTTTTTAAATGTAATTTCCTTATTTTTAGTTGTAATAGTTAAATAAATAAGTGCGAAGACGAAAGACGCAAATCGCTCGAAAATGAAGATTTAAAGACAAAAACGAAGATTTGAAAGACCAAAACGTCCAAAAAAAGCTCAAATGTACAAGATACAATTCAAAAGGTTCAATTTATTGATGAAGAACGTCTAAAAATGACAAGAGTACAAGTTACAAAACGCAAAGTACAAGATATTAAATTATACGAAAGGACGTTCGAAAATCCGGAACCGGGACATGAACCAACTCTCAACGCTCGACGCAACGGTGTAAAAATTACGAGTCAACTATGCACAAGAATAAAATATAATATTTAAATAAATCATAATAAGAATAATATTAAATAATAAAAAGTTGTTAATTGAGCATAGTTCAGGGGTCGTAAATGAAAATTCAATTTATAATTTCTCCTATAAAAGAACGATATGTAACGATGTAAGGGAGGGAGTATTTTTTCGATCTTTTTTTCTTTCTATCTTTTTTTCTTATTTTTCTATATCAAATATCAATATCTATATTTATAATTCTCTATCATAATGTTAATGTAATCAGATATAACAATAATCTTAATTTTAATTTTAAATTATGATAATAATAAGATTTATGATAGAGATCGTTTGAGTGTGTAAGTCGAAATTCTGTCCGTGTAACGCTACGCTATTTTTAATCATTGTAAGTTATGTTCAACCTTTTTACATTAATGTCTCGTAGCTAAGTCGTTATTATGCTTATTTAAAATGAAGTAATCATGATGTTGGGCTAATTACTAAAATTGGGTAATTGGGCTTTGTACCATAATTGGGGTTTGAACAAAAGAACGACACTTGTGGAAATTGAACTATGGGCTATTAATAGATGGGGGGTATTGTCTAATTGAGTGACAACTCATTGGAGTCTGTCGAACCTATCTTCAAATTAATTAACCTAATAATTAATAATGATTATGGTTGTCCTATTTAGTGATGTTCATATGGAATCTGTTATAATCATTTAATTAATCAATTGGGTTGGGTAATTGATTATTCATTCTGATCAAGTGGATGAATTAATATTCATAAACTAATTAAAACAGGGGTGGATTACATACAGTGATAACTGATGTAATTGTTGACAGAAGTGATAACTGCGTCACAGTTTAAATCCTTAATCAGTTGGAATATTTGACTTCGGGTATAAGGGTAATTTGACGAGGATACTCGCACTTTATATTTATGACCGATGGACTATTATGGACAAAAACCAGATAGACGTATCAAATAAACCAGGACAAAGGACAATTAACCCATGGTAATAAATTAAAATCAACACGTCAAACATCATGATTACGGAAGTTTAAATAAGCATAATTCTTTTATTATATTTCTCATCGTATCTTTATTTACTGTCATTTTATTACTCGCAATTTTATTTTCTGTCATTTTATTTATTGTCATTATTTTACGCACTTTAATTATCGTCATTTATCTTTACGCTTAAAATATAGAATCGACAAACCGGTCATTAAACGGTAAAACCCCCCTTTTATAGAATGGATATACTTAAACCTTGCTACAACACTTATAGGCAGTGTACCTAATCGTACAGTAGTGTAGTTTTTAGTAAGTCCGGTTCGTTCCACAGGGAGCTGGTGATACTTACTATATTTTTAACTATATTTATAAAAAATATATATAATTATATAAGTAGTAATATTATTATAAAAGGGGGGTTTTACCGTTTAATGACCGGTTTGTCGATTCTATATTTTAAGCGTAAAGATAAATGACGATAATTAAAGTGCGTAAAATAATGACAATAAATAAAATGACAGAAAATAAAATTGCGAGTAATAAAATGACAGTAAATAAAGATACGATGAGAAATATAATAAAAGAATTATGCTTATTTAAACTTCCGTAATCATGATGTTTGACGTGTTGATTTTAATTTATTACCATGGGTTAATTGTCCTTTGTCCTGGTTTATTTGATACGTCTATCTGGTTTTTGTCCATAATAGTCCATCGGTCATAAATATAAAGTGCGAGTATCCTCGTCAAATTACCCTTATACCCGAAGTCAAATATTCCAACTGATTAAGGATTTAAACTGTGACGCAGTTATCACTTCTGTCAACAATTACATCAGTTATCACTGTATGTAATCCACCCCTGTTTTAATTAGTTTATGAATATTAATTCATCCACTTGATCAGAATGAATAATCAATTACCCAACCCAATTGATTAATTAAATGATTATAACAGATTCCATATGAACATCACTAAATAGGACAACCATAATCATTATTAATTATTAGGTTAATTAATTTGAAGATAGGTTCGACAGACTCCAATGAGTTGTCACTCAATTAGACAATACCCCCCATCTATTAATAGCCCATAGTTCAATTTCCACAAGTGTCGTTCTTTTGTTCAAACCCCAATTATGGTACAAAGCCCAATTACCCAATTTTAGTAATTAGCCCAACATCATGATTACTTCATTTTAAATAAGCATAATAACGACTTAGCTACGAGACATTAATGTAAAAAGGTTGAACATAACTTACAATGATTAAAAATAGCGTAGCGTTACACGGACAGAATTTCGACTTACACACTCAAACGATCTCTATCATAAATCTTATTATTATCATAATTTAAAATTAAAATTAAGATTATTGTTATATCTGATTACATTAACATTATGATAGAGAATTATAAATATAGATATTGATATTTGATATAGAAAAATAAGAAAAAAAGATAGAAAGAAAAAAAGATCGAAAAAATACTCCCCCCCTTACATCGTTACATATCGTTCTTTTATAGGAGAAATTATAAATTGAATTTTCATTTACGACCCCTGAACTATGCTCAATTAACAACTTTTTATTATTTAATATTATTCTTATTATGATTTATTTAAATATTATATTTTATTCTTGTGCATAGTTGACTCGTAATTTTTACACCGTTGCGTCGAGCGTTGAGAGTTGGTTCATGTCCCGGTTCCGGATTTTCGAACGTCCTTTCGTATAATTTAATATCTTGTACTTTGCGTTTTGTAACTTGTACTCTTGTCATTTTTAGACGTTCTTCATCAATAAATTGAACCTTTTGAATTGTATCTTGTACATTTGAGCTTTTTTTGGACGTTTTGGTCTTTCAAATCTTCGTTTTTGTCTTTAAATCTTCATTTTCGAGCGATTTGCGTCTTTCGTCTTCGCACTTATTTATTTAACTATTACAACTAAAAATAAGGAAATTACATTTAAAAACTTTACATATTGGAACGATATTGCTACTAAATATATGTTCATTTGGAGCACTATCAAATATCCCCACACTTGAGCGTTGCTTGTCCTCAAGCAATACAGAACTTGAAATAAAAATATACATGAATCACTTTTTTATTCATCACATTTTGTACATCAGTGATTTTGATATAGCGGTATAAACAATGACAGTAATGATGGTTAAAGGTGGGTGTGTCATCCACAGTTGCCTCGGGTTTAGGTCAACGACACTGGCAATCAAATAGCCGATTTACTTTCGGTTTCCAAAGCAAAGTGCACATTTGAAAGGCGGTTTACAGTCCCACATGACTATAAAAATTTAGATCCTTTAAGGAAATTGGATCTTTATGAAAACATTTGATCTTTTGAAAATTCAAGCTAGATTTTACCCTAGACAAGTTTTCTGATTTGATCCACCATTGGTGTTGCAAAATATATTTGTGGATCAATATTTTGGCTAAAAACATTTAGGTTCGTGTAATCCACTGCTATCCCGGTATCGGAAAGCACACATCCAGTTTACTTGTTCCGTATATTACCTTTCGGCAAACTACCGTCCGGTTGTAAAGGAAAGCGATGAACAAGAAACTGTTAAGGCAATGTCCCGTGACATGCAGATGATTATGGTCTTATTAACGTGTCGGATGCTAGAACTATCCTTGGTAGGAGCGATAGTAAAGATCATCCTATGATTTTTCGGTCTGGCACAAGGTCCTGTCTCCGACCATGCTATGCAACCACCGTTCTTACGGTTGACACCCGATTTGGTTCAGGTGACCTAATGAATTCTAGGTGAATTCCTAGGATTTTACGTTCAATGGTAATGAACGCATTGAAAATGGATTTTCAGAAAACAAATCGGTTTGTATTTTTTTGATCAAAATATTTTCTCGTTCAAGCTCGAGTTTAGATATCATTGAATTCCATGAGTTTGAATTCTCAATCTTTAAGGTCAATCTCTAGGATTGAGTAATATCAGTCTTAAAAGCTGATTTTTAATCTTTAAGGAGATTATCCTTTCTGGGGATCTGATTCATTAGTCTTATCAAGCTAATTTGCACGGTGCCTCCCCATTGTACGAGATAAATCCTTCTCATGGTTAGGATAAATCTGACCACTTGGCGACCCTGTTTGATGCTGAGGTCCGTGGATTTCCTGCTGATTTTAGAGATGACTTTTCTAGATTTTTCGTCAACCTACAGCTGGTCTGGACGACAACTTCATGACCTAAATCAAGAAGCGCGTGTCTTTTTCGGAAGACTTTACTTCCTTTTAATGATGGAATTGATTCATCGTGTAGATCCATCTTTCTTTCAAATGTATTACAGTAAACCGGGTAAAACTGATTAGTATCGTCCAAAGCAAAAGTACCTGCAATAATCTTGTACAAAAATATGTGATATTTGTTTTAAATTGAATAGCTTGGTACATTCTTCCCACACTTAGTTTCTTTCTTTGCCTTTTTATTTTCTTTTATTTCATTTTAAATGAATTCAAGCGTTTTAGGGTGTTTCTCAATTTATGTCCTTTCCGAGGTAACGATAATTTCGGTATTATCACCTAGTTTTCATCGTTCATAAATATGTATAAACATGATTTTGAGTTCATTTAGTTGAAAATTTTTCAAATTTTCACAAAATTTGGCAAATAAACCAAGTATAAACCTGAGAGAATTTATAACCCTTCCCCACACTTAAGATCATGCAATGCCCTCATTTGCATGAAATCAGACTATAATTATAAATTCATGAGGGTGATTAGTGTAGAAAAGTGATTAAAAATACCCAGTTTGTAAGCATATTATTTTACATCACATTTGATATTTTGCGCCTTGTCATCAAAATTAGTAGCTTTTTGTTGAACTTAATGACAGTCTTTGAAAGTGCGCTGTTTTACCCTGTTGTGTACATAATATAAAATACAAACATATATATACATATTTTTGAAGTTGGGTATATTACCCCACGTTCAAAAATTTATAAAGTCTAATATCTTTTTGGCATACTTTAGATCAATAAAATTAAAAATAATGATAACAAAATTTGCCGTCCCACCCTCGGGTAAAGCAATTTTGGCTTAATGACCTAGTCTTCAACTCACGACGAATTTTAGAAATCATTTTTTCAACTTAATGAATTAAAGTAAATTTTGTTTTTAAATATCACACAAAACTTAAAAGCATATTAATTTCATATAAAACCTAAAAAAACAAAAATTCAGAATGGGGGGAGAAAACTAGTTCTTTAGTGTCTGCTAGCGGAAAAGACCAATCGGATTCCATTCTCGGAACTACACGAGAACAGAACAACTAACTCTAGATAACATTTTCTTAGAACATTTGAATCTCCCCACACTTAGGTAGCTGTGGTGTCGAAATTGTGATTAACTTCATCGTCAATTTCTTTTGGTCCATAATCAACTTGCCTATCTGTGACTTTTTCTTTAAGCCAGTGCCCGGCTTCTTCCGTAATATCCCAAAATTCAACTAGTTTCGCCTTTTCTTTAGGCGACAGATTGGATACTAACCGGTTACATAACTTAAAGTTCCCCTTACTTCTAGCATCGATAGCCCGTTTAAAAAGTTTCTTTATTGAACTGTTAATAACGGGGTCATTTAATTTCGTATCAACAACGGGGTTCTTTATTATCAAGTCATCATTAGGTTTTACTTCATTTTCCCCACACTTAGGCGTTTTATTATTGCTAAGCACTACCGTTGGAGTTGGTAAAACAACATGGTTATTACCAATCGTTTTTACTGGTTCAACGGTTTTAGTTGGTGGAGATTTAGACTTTCGAATCATAAAGGTGATAGATTTGTTACCACTTTTAAGTGTCATTCTTCCATTTCCTACATCAAATAACGCCCCGGTGGACGCTAAGAATGGCCGACCTAAAATTAGAGGAATGTTTGGGTCCTCTTCTATGTCAATGACAATAAATTCGACTAGAAAGGTTAAATTGCCTACTTGAACGGGTAGGTTGTCAGCAATTCCAACTGGGTGCTTAATGGTTTGATCAAAGAGTCGAACACTCATATCCGTTGGACTTAACTTACCTACACCTAATCTCTTATATAAGGAAAGAGGCATAACACTTACACTCGCACCTAAATCTGCTAGTGCATCATACATGACACAATCACTAAGTAGACAAGGAACAATAAATTCACCCGGATCACCTACCCTAGGTGGAGGTTTTGGTGGAACTGTCTTCACCGGGTTTATATTTACGGCTTTTGTTTCTTGCACTTTCTTATTCTTTTTCTTCTTCTTTTTTCCAGAGGTATCACAATCTTTATTACCTATCACTTGCTCATACTCAACTCCTTTTCTTGGAGACGGGATGGGTGGTTTATATGGTGCCACCACTGGCTTTACATACTCTGGTGGTGGTGCTGTAACTTCTTCATTTTTATTCTCATCTAAAACCTTCCCATCTTCCGGAGCTGGTTTTTCAGAATTTGTTGAAACCATATTAACATTCTCGTTCCGAGGATTTACTTCAGTATCACTCGGTAGCTTTTCTTGTTCCCTCTCACTCATCATGCTAGCAAGAGTACCTACATGTTTTTCTAGATTCAAAATGGAAGCTTGTTGAGTTCTTAATGACTGATCAAACCTCTCATTCGTTTGGGTTTGAGTTTCAATAAATTGTGTTTGAGATTCAATCAGCTTTGCCATCATTTCTTCTAGATTTGGCTTTTTCTCTTCGGGTTGTTGTGGTGGTTTATACAAGCTAGGTCTTTGTTGATTGAAAGTGTTGTTTTGAGTTGGTTGGTTATTCGGACCTTGTTGGTTATACCAGTTATTTTCGGGTCCTTTTGGATTGTAAAGAATGTTTTGATTTCGATTTAAGTTTAGCCTTGGCGGTTGATAATTATTTTGATAATTATTTCCCGGCCTTTGGTTCATATAGGAAACATTCTCTCGTTGTTCCATCGTTGGTTCAATGTGACAATCTTTCAATAAGTGTGGTCCACCGCATAGCTCACAACTGATTCGTATTGCGTGAATATCTTTATTCATCTTTTCCATTCGTCTTTCGAAAGCATCTATTTTTGCGGAAACGGAATCAAAGTCATGGCTAGAATCGGCTCTAGCCGCTTTAGATGAACGAAAAATATCTTTTTCTTGATGCCACTCATGCGAGTGGGAGGCTGTGTTATCAATAATTTTGTAAGCTTCAGTTGCGGTTTTCTTCATAATGGAACCACCAGCTGTTATGTCGATGTCTTTTCGTGTAGCAACGTCTACGCCTTGGTAGAATATTTGTACTATTTGAAAAGTATCTAATCCGTGTTGAGGACATCCTCTCAACATCCTTCCGAATCTTGTCCACGCCTCATATAATGTTTCATTTGGCTTTTGCGCGAACGTAACAATTTCTCCTTGAAGTCTCACGGCTTTAGATGCAGGAAAGAATTTTTTAAGAAATTTTTCAACTAAGACATCCCATGTGTCAATCGCCCCTTCAGGTAACGATTCTAACCAATCTTTGGCTTCTCCTTTTAAAGTCCAGGGAAATAACATGAGATAGATTTGTTCGTCTTCCACTTCTCGGATTTTGAATAGTGTACAAATTCTTTTAAACGTACGAAGATGTTCGTTCGGATCTTCATTCGGCGCACCACTAAATTGGCATTGGTTAGTCACCATATGTAGGATTTGTCCTTTGATTTCATAATCTGGAGCATTAACTTCTGGTTTAATAATGGCGTGACCTTGGCCAGTGCGCTTAGCTCTCATTCGTTCTTCCATACTTAGAGGTTCTAGATTTTCCATGATTGGATTTGTTGTATCCGAATCACTAGAGGATTCTGATTTAATGGTTTCTTTCCTCAACAATCTCTGTTTGAATGATTGGTGGTTCCGGAGAAAAGTTTAATGGTTCGGGATCTACAAACCGTTCCTGAATATTCTCCGGATTCTCAATTGTGAGGTTTGTTTCAAAAACTGGATTATCGGAAATTTGAGTTTGAGGATTTGGTCGACTTGATGACGATTCTAAAGAAAAATCAACGGCGGCGATATTCGTTAAACGATGTCTTGATCGAGTTACAGGTGGTGAACGTATGACCGGCGGCGAACGTCTTGCTCGGTGCATTCACTGAATATCCTATTAGTTTTTAAAAAGGAAAGAAAAATTATAATAAGTTATCCAACCAATAGACTTTTCTGATTTTGCCCACGTTTCGAATAGCCAAAAGATGCAGCAGAGGGGCAGGATTCGTTTGGTCTCAATATAATTGAGGACTGTTTGGCTCCAATAACCCGGTCCACGTACAAATCCAACTATTACTACGAACCAGAAAATTTTGATGTCTATCAATTTAACCACTTAAAATAAATTTTCGTAATTTTAAGAAATTTAGAGAAGAAGTAGAAAAAAAATTCTAAGTCCTAAAAACTAGAATGGCGAGAAATAAGAAAGAAATAGATTGCGCGTCGAAAAATGTCGAAAAATAAAAGGTCGAAAAATAGGCGTCGAAAAATAAAAATAAGAAAGTAGTGCGAAATACGGCGTCGTAAAATTCTAAAGCACCTAAAACTTAGTCTAAGGAATAAGCACTTAAGGGATTTTACGGCAAAGCCTAAAAATTCTAGAAGTAAAAATAACTATGGCAAAACTAAACTTAATACTAAAAGTTGCGAATATAGTCTAAAAATCTAAAGGTAATAAAACTAAAAAAAAACATTTTTTTTTTTATAGACAAAATTTTAAAAATATATATATTTTTTTTTTAATAATTTTTTTTTTTTTTTTTTTTTTTTTTACGTTTTTTTTTTTACGTTTTTGTTTTTACGTTTTTTTTTTTTTTTACGTTTTTTTTTTTTTTTTTTTTTTTTTTTTTTTACGTTTTTTTTTTTTTTACGTTTTTTTTTTTTTTTTTTTTTTTTTTTTTTTAAAACGATTTTTTTTTTTCTTTTTAAAAAAAAAAAACGATTTTTTTTTTTTTTACACAAATTTTTTTTTTTTTTTTTTTTTTTTTTTTTTTTTTTTTTAAAAAAAAATGATTTTTTTTTTTTTTTTTTTTTTTAAAAAACGATTTTTTTTTACAAATTAATAATTTTTTTATAATTATAATTTTTTTTAAAACTTTTTTTTTTTTAATTCATTTACTATTCATGAATAGTAAATGAAAATAAATTAATTAATTTACTATTCACATGAAAGCGACATGATAGCAATTATTAATTATAAGTTACATAATATACCCCTGAAGTATTTAATAAATACGACTTTTTTTTTTAAAAAATTTACGTAAAGATTCTTAAATATTTTTATATTATTATATTCTATTTCAATATTATTATATTATTATATTCTATTTCAATATTATTATAATTAAAAATATAGCGTTTTAGCGCTCCCCGGCAGCGGCGCCAAAAACTTGATGATGTAGCGTGAGGGTACGAAATAGTATTATTTTTTTACTAGGAAATACTACAAAATATGACACAAGTTTTATTAATTTACGGATGGGATATACCTAAACCTTGCTACAACACTATAGGCAGTGTACCTAATCGTAGAGTAGTGTAGTTTTTAGTAAGTCCGGTTCGTTCCACAGGGAGCTGGTGATACTTACTATATTTTTAACTATATTTATAAAAAATATATATAATTATATAAGTAGTAATATTATTATAAAAGGGGGGTTTTACCGTTTAATGACCGGTTTGTCGATTCTATATTTTAAGCGTAAAGATAAATGACGATAATTAAAGTGCGTAAAATAATGACAATAAATAAAATGACAGAAAATAAAATTGCGAGTAATAAAATGACAGTAAATAAAGATACGATGAGAAATATAATAAAAGAATTATGCTTATTTAAACTTCCGTAATCATGATGTTTGACGTGTTGATTTTAATTTATTACCATGGGTTAATTGTCCTTTGTCCTGGTTTATTTGATACGTCTATCTGGTTTTTGTCCATAATAGTCCATCGGTCATAAATATAAAGTGCGAGTATCCTCGTCAAATTACCCTTATACCCGAAGTCAAATATTCCAACTGATTAAGGATTTAAACTGTGACGCAGTTATCACTTCTGTCAACAATTACATCAGTTATCACTGTATGTAATCCACCCCTGTTTTAATTAGTTTATGAATATTAATTCATCCACTTGATCAGAATGAATAATCAATTACCCAACCCAATTGATTAATTAAATGATTATAACAGATTCCATATGAACATCACTAAATAGGACAACCATAATCATTATTAATTATTAGGTTAATTAATTTGAAGATAGGTTCGACAGACTCCAATGAGTTGTCACTCAATTAGACAATACCCCCCATCTATTAATAGCCCATAGTTCAATTTCCACAAGTGTCGTTCTTTTGTTCAAACCCCAATTATGGTACAAAGCCCAATTACCCAATTTTAGTAATTAGCCCAACATCATGATTACTTCATTTTAAATAAGCATAATAACGACTTAGCTACGAGACATTAATGTAAAAAGGTTGAACATAACTTACAATGATTAAAAATAGCGTAGCGTTACACGGACAGAATTTCGACTTACACACTCAAACGATCTCTATCATAAATCTTATTATTATCATAATTTAAAATTAAAATTAAGATTATTGTTATATCTGATTACATTAACATTATGATAGAGAATTATAAATATAGATATTGATATTTGATATAGAAAAATAAGAAAAAAAGATAGAAAGAAAAAAAGATCGAAAAAATACTCCCTCCCTTACATCGTTACATATCGTTCTTTTATAGGAGAAATTATAAATTGAATTTTCATTTACGACCCCTGAACTATGCTCAATTAACAACTTTTTATTATTTAATATTATTCTTATTATGATTTATTTAAATATTATATTTTATTCTTGTGCATAGTTGACTCGTAATTTTTACACCGTTGCGTCGAGCGTTGAGAGTTGGTTCATGTCCCGGTTCCGGATTTTCGAACGTCCTTTCGTATAATTTAATATCTTGTACTTTGCGTTTTGTAACTTGTACTCTTGTCATTTTTAGACGTTCTTCATCAATAAATTGAACCTTTTGAATTGTATCTTGTACATTTGAGCTTTTTTTGGACGTTTTGGTCTTTCAAATCTTCGTTTTTGTCTTTAAATCTTCATTTTCGAGCGATTTGCGTCTTTCGTCTTCGCACTTATTTATTTAACTATTACAACTAAAAATAAGGAAATTACATTTAAAAACTTTACATATTGGAACGATATTGCTACTAAATATATGTTCATTTGGAGCACTATCAAATATCCCCACACTTGAGCGTTGCTTGTCCTCAAGCAATACAGAACTTGAAATAAAAATATACATGAATCACTTTTTTATTCATCACATTTTGTACATCAGTGATTTTGATATAGCGGTATAAACAATGACAGTAATGATGGTTAAAGGTGGGTGTGTCATCCACAGTTGCCTCGGGTTTAGGTCAACGACACTGGCAATCAAATAGCCGATTTACTTTCGGTTTCCAAAGCAAAGTGCACATTTGAAAGGCGGTTTACAGTCCCACATGACTATAAAAATTTAGATCCTTTAAGGAAATTGGATCTTTATGAAAACATTTGATCTTTTGAAAATTCAAGCTAGATTTTACCCTAGACAAGTTTTCTGATTTGATCCACCATTGGTGTTGCAAAATATATTTGTGGATCAATATTTTGGCTAAAAACATTTAGGTTCGTGTAATCCACTGCTATCCCGGTATCGGAAAGCACACATCCAGTTTACTTGTTCCGTATATTACCTTTCGGCAAACTACCGTCCGGTTGTAAAGGAAAGCGATGAACAAGAAACTGTTAAGGCAATGTCCCGTGACATGCAGATGATTATGGTCTTATTAACGTGTCGGATGCTAGAACTATCCTTGGTAGGAGCGATAGTAAAGATCATCCTATGATTTTTCGGTCTGGCACAAGGTCCTGTCTCCGACCATGCTATGCAACCACCGTTCTTACGGTTGACACCCGATTTGGTTCAGGTGACCTAATGAATTCTAGGTGAATTCCTAGGATTTTACGTTCAATGGTAATGAACGCATTGAAAATGGATTTTCAGAAAACAAATCGGTTTGTATTTTTTTGATCAAAATATTTTCTCGTTCAAGCTCGAGTTTAGATATCATTGAATTCCATGAGTTTGAATTCTCAATCTTTAAGGTCAATCTCTAGGATTGAGTAATATCAGTCTTAAAAGCTGATTTTTAATCTTTAAGGAGATTATCCTTTCTGGGGATCTGATTCATTAGTCTTATCAAGCTAATTTGCACGGTGCCTCCCCATTGTACGAGATAAATCCTTCTCATGGTTAGGATAAATCTGACCACTTGGCGACCCTGTTTGATGCTGAGGTCCGTGGATTTCCTGCTGATTTTAGAGATGACTTTTCTAGATTTTTCGTCAACCTACAGCTGGTCTGGACGACAACTTCATGACCTAAATCAAGAAGCGCGTGTCTTTTTCGGAAGACTTTACTTCCTTTTAATGATGGAATTGATTCATCGTGTAGATCCATCTTTCTTTCAAATGTATTACAGTAAACCGGGTAAAACTGATTAGTATCGTCCAAAGCAAAAGTACCTGCAATAATCTTGTACAAAAATATGTGATATTTGTTTTAAATTGAATAGCTTGGTACATTCTTCCCACACTTAGTTTCTTTCTTTGCCTTTTTATTTTCTTTTATTTCATTTTAAATGAATTCAAGCGTTTTAGGGTGTTTCTCAATTTATGTCCTTTCCGAGGTAACGATAATTTCGGTATTATCACCTAGTTTTCATCGTTCATAAATATGTATAAACATGATTTTGAGTTCATTTAGTTGAAAATTTTTCAAATTTTCACAAAATTTGGCAAATAAACCAAGTATAAACCTGAGAGAATTTATAACCCTTCCCCACACTTAAGATCATGCAATGCCCTCATTTGCATGAAATCAGACTATAATTATAAATTCATGAGGGTGATTAGTGTAGAAAAGTGATTAAAAATACCCAGTTTGTAAGCATATTATTTTACATCACATTTGATATTTTGCGCCTTGTCATCAAAATTAGTAGCTTTTTGTTGAACTTAATGACAGTCTTTGAAAGTGCGCTGTTTTACCCTGTTGTGTACATAATATAAAATACAAACATATATATACATATTTTTGAAGTTGGGTATATTACCCCACGTTCAAAAATTTATAAAGTCTAATATCTTTTTGGCATACTTTAGATCAATAAAATTAAAAATAATGATAACAAAATTTGCCGTCCCACCCTCGGGTAAAGCAATTTTGGCTTAATGACCTAGTCTTCAACTCACGACGAATTTTAGAAATCATTTTTTCAACTTAATGAATTAAAGTAAATTTTGTTTTTAAATATCACACAAAACTTAAAAGCATATTAATTTCATATAAAACCTAAAAAAACAAAAATTCAGAATGGGGGGAGAAAACTAGTTCTTTAGTGTCTGCTAGCGGAAAAGACCAATCGGATTCCATTCTCGGAACTACACGAGAACAGAACAACTAACTCTAGATAACATTTTCTTAGAACATTTGAATCTCCCCACACTTAGGTAGCTGTGGTGTCGAAATTGTGATTAACTTCATCGTCAATTTCTTTTGGTCCATAATCAACTTGCCTATCTGTGACTTTTTCTTTAAGCCAGTGCCCGGCTTCTTCCGTAATATCCCAAAATTCAACTAGTTTCGCCTTTTCTTTAGGCGACAGATTGGATACTAACCGGTTACATAACTTAAAGTTCCCCTTACTTCTAGCATCGATAGCCCGTTTAAAAAGTTTCTTTATTGAACTGTTAATAACGGGGTCATTTAATTTCGTATCAACAACGGGGTTCTTTATTATCAAGTCATCATTAGGTTTTACTTCATTTTCCCCACACTTAGGCGTTTTATTATTGCTAAGCACTACCGTTGGAGTTGGTAAAACAACATGGTTATTACCAATCGTTTTTACTGGTTCAACGGTTTTAGTTGGTGGAGATTTAGACTTTCGAATCATAAAGGTGATAGATTTGTTACCACTTTTAAGTGTCATTCTTCCATTTCCTACATCAAATAACGCCCCGGTGGACGCTAAGAATGGCCGACCTAAAATTAGAGGAATGTTTGGGTCCTCTTCTATGTCAATGACAATAAATTCGACTAGAAAGGTTAAATTGCCTACTTGAACGGGTAGGTTGTCAGCAATTCCAACTGGGTGCTTAATGGTTTGATCAAAGAGTCGAACACTCATATCCGTTGGACTTAACTTACCTACACCTAATCTCTTATATAAGGAAAGAGGCATAACACTTACACTCGCACCTAAATCTGCTAGTGCATCATACATGACACAATCACTAAGTAGACAAGGAACAATAAATTCACCCGGATCACCTACCCTAGGTGGAGGTTTTGGTGGAACTGTCTTCACCGGGTTTATATTTACGGCTTTTGTTTCTTGCACTTTCTTATTCTTTTTCTTCTTCTTTTTTCCAGAGGTATCACAATCTTTATTACCTATCACTTGCTCATACTCAACTCCTTTTCTTGGAGACGGGATGGGTGGTTTATATGGTGCCACCACTGGCTTTACATACTCTGGTGGTGGTGCTGTAACTTCTTCATTTTTATTCTCATCTAAAACCTTCCCATCTTCCGGAGCTGGTTTTTCAGAATTTGTTGAAACCATATTAACATTCTCGTTCCGAGGATTTACTTCAGTATCACTCGGTAGCTTTTCTTGTTCCCTCTCACTCATCATGCTAGCAAGAGTACCTACATGTTTTTCTAGATTCAAAATGGAAGCTTGTTGAGTTCTTAATGACTGATCAAACCTCTCATTCGTTTGGGTTTGAGTTTCAATAAATTGTGTTTGAGATTCAATCAGCTTTGCCATCATTTCTTCTAGATTTGGCTTTTTCTCTTCGGGTTGTTGTGGTGGTTTATACAAGCTAGGTCTTTGTTGATTGAAAGTGTTGTTTTGAGTTGGTTGGTTATTCGGACCTTGTTGGTTATACCAGTTATTTTCGGGTCCTTTTGGATTGTAAAGAATGTTTTGATTTCGATTTAAGTTTAGCCTTGGCGGTTGATAATTATTTTGATAATTATTTCCCGGCCTTTGGTTCATATAGGAAACATTCTCTCGTTGTTCCATCGTTGGTTCAATGTGACAATCTTTCAATAAGTGTGGTCCACCGCATAGCTCACAACTGATTCGTATTGCGTGAATATCTTTATTCATCTTTTCCATTCGTCTTTCGAAAGCATCTATTTTTGCGGAAACGGAATCAAAGTCATGGCTAGAATCGGCTCTAGCCGCTTTAGATGAACGAAAAATATCTTTTTCTTGATGCCACTCATGCGAGTGGGAGGCTGTGTTATCAATAATTTTGTAAGCTTCAGTTGCGGTTTTCTTCATAATGGAACCACCAGCTGTTATGTCGATGTCTTTTCGTGTAGCAACGTCTACGCCTTGGTAGAATATTTGTACTATTTGAAAAGTATCTAATCCGTGTTGAGGACATCCTCTCAACATCCTTCCGAATCTTGTCCACGCCTCATATAATGTTTCATTTGGCTTTTGCGCGAACGTAACAATTTCTCCTTGAAGTCTCACGGCTTTAGATGCAGGAAAGAATTTTTTAAGAAATTTTTCAACTAAGACATCCCATGTGTCAATCGCCCCTTCAGGTAACGATTCTAACCAATCTTTGGCTTCTCCTTTTAAAGTCCAGGGAAATAACATGAGATAGATTTGTTCGTCTTCCACTTCTCGGATTTTGAATAGTGTACAAATTCTTTTAAACGTACGAAGATGTTCGTTCGGATCTTCATTCGGCGCACCACTAAATTGGCATTGGTTAGTCACCATATGTAGGATTTGTCCTTTGATTTCATAATCTGGAGCATTAACTTCTGGTTTAATAATGGCGTGACCTTGGCCAGTGCGCTTAGCTCTCATTCGTTCTTCCATACTTAGAGGTTCTAGATTTTCCATGATTGGATTTGTTGTATCCGAATCACTAGAGGATTCTGATTTAATGGTTTCTTTCCTCAACAATCTCTGTTTGAATGATTGGTGGTTCCGGAGAAAAGTTTAATGGTTCGGGATCTACAAACCGTTCCTGAATATTCTCCGGATTCTCAATTGTGAGGTTTGTTTCAAAAACTGGATTATCGGAAATTTGAGTTTGAGGATTTGGTCGACTTGATGACGATTCTAAAGAAAAATCAACGGCGGCGATATTCGTTAAACGATGTCTTGATCGAGTTACAGGTGGTGAACGTATGACCGGCGGCGAACGTCTTGCTCGGTGCATTCACTGAATATCCTATTAGTTTTTAAAAAGGAAAGAAAAATTATAATAAGTTATCCAACCAATAGACTTTTCTGATTTTGCCCACGTTTCGAATAGCCAAAAGATGCAGCAGAGGGGCAGGATTCGTTTGGTCTCAATATAATTGAGGACTGTTTGGCTCCAATAACCCGGTCCACGTACAAATCCAACTATTACTACGAACCAGAAAATTTTGATGTCTATCAATTTAACCACTTAAAATAAATTTTCGTAATTTTAAGAAATTTAGAGAAGAAGTAGAAAAAAAATTCTAAGTCCTAAAAACTAGAATGGCGAGAAATAAGAAAGAAATAGATTGCGCGTCGAAAAATGTCGAAAAATAAAAGGTCGAAAAATAGGCGTCGAAAAATAAAAATAAGAAAGTAGTGCGAAATACGGCGTCGTAAAATTCTAAAGCACCTAAAACTTAGTCTAAGGAATAAGCACTTAAGGGATTTTACGGCAAAGCCTAAAAATTCTAGAAGTAAAAATAACTATGGCAAAACTAAACTTAATACTAAAAGTTGCGAATATAGTCTAAAAATCTAAAGGTAATAAAACTAAAAAAAAACATTTTTTTTTTTATAGACAAAATTTTAAAAATATATATATTTTTTTTTTAATAATTTTTTTTTTTTTTTTTTTTTTTTTTTACGTTTTTTTTTTTACGTTTTTGTTTTTACGTTTTTTTTTTTTTTTACGTTTTTTTTTTTTTTTTTTTTTTTTTTTTTTACGTTTTTTTTTTTTACGTTTTTTTTTTTTTTTTTTTTTTTTTTTTTAAAACGATTTTTTTTTTTCTTTTTAAAAAAAAAAAACGATTTTTTTTTTTTTTATACAAATTTTTTTTTTTTTTTTTTTTTTTTTTTTTTTTTTTTTTAAAAAAAAATGATTTTTTTTTTTTTTTTTTTTTAAAAAACGATTTTTTTTTACAAATTAATAATTTTTTTATAATTATAATTTTTTTTAAAACTTTTTTTTTTTAATTCATTTACTATTCATGAATAGTAAATGAAAATAAATTAATTAATTTACTATTCACATGAAAGCGACATGATAGCAATTATTAATTATAAGTTACATAATATACCCCTGAAGTATTTAATAAATACGACTTTTTTTTTTAAAAAATTTACGTAAAGATTCTTAAATATTTTTATATTATTATATTCTATTTCAATATTATTATATTATTATATTCTATTTCAATATTATTATAATTAAAAATATAGCGTTTTAGCGCTCCCCGGCAGAGGGGTATAAAATACTATTAAATTTTAGCAGAAAATACTATTAAATACGATACAATTTTACACAAGATATTTATTTATTTATAGAATGGATATACTTAAACCTTGCTACAACACTTATAGGCAGTGTACCTAATCGTACAGTAGTGTAGTTTTTAGTAAGTCCGGTTCGTTCCACAGGGAGATCTTTAAGCAAAGCTCAACGCTATATTAGTTTACTTTTATTAAAATTACAAATATATATATAAGTATTTATTATTATAAAGGGGGGGTTTTTACCGTTTAATGACCGGTTTGTCGATTTTAAAACTTTAGTCGCAGTTAAAACCTAATGTAAAATATAAAATAAATACAAGACTTTAAATTAAAGCGTAAAGTAAATAACGATAATAAAAGTACGATAATTAAAAGTGCGATAAAATAACAATAAATAAAAGTGCGATAATTAGAAGTGCAATTAAATATAAAATAAAGGAAATTAAATATGAAATAAAAGAATTATGCTTATTTAAACTTCCGTAATCATGATGTTTGACGTGTTGATTTTAGTTTTATGCCCATGGGTTAATTGTCCTTTGTCCTGGATTATTCAATATGTCCGTCTGGTTTTTGTCCATAACAGTCCATCAGTCATAAATATAAATTGCAAGTGTCCTTGTCAAATTATTATTATACCCGAAGATAAATATTCCAACTAATTGGGGATTCGAATTGTAACAAGGTTTTAATACTTTGTTTAATGAATACACCAGGTTATCGACTGCGTGTAAACCAAGGTTTTACTACTTTGTTAACAATTACACCAATTACCCTTGAATGTAATTTCACCCCTGTTTTAATTATTCTAGTGGCTATTAATCCATTCCCGTGTCCGGTTAAATGAACGATTATTCGTACATATAAATACCCCGCCCATCGTGTCCGATCGAGTGTATATGGTAATTTATAGGGACGCCCAATTGTAAATCTTTATATTAACATTAACAAACTTTCATTTAGTTAAACAATTATAAAGCCCATTAATAGCCCATAGTCTAGTTTCCACAAGTGTCGTTCTTTTGTCCAAACCCCAATTATGGTACAAAGCCCAATTACCCAATTTTAGTAATTAGCCCAACATCATGATTACTTCGTTTTAAACAAGCATAATAATAACTTAGCTACGAGACATTAATATAAAAAGGTTGAACATAACTTACAATGATTAAAAATAGCGTAGCGTTACACGGACAGAATTTCGACTTACACCCTTACAACATTCGCTAACATACCCTTATTATTAGAATTATAATTAAAATTAAAATATAAATTATATAAATATATATTACTTCGTATGAATGAGAAGAAAAAATGATATTGATTTTGATCAGAATTCGGGTTGATTTATAGCCAGGAATGATTTTTGGGGCTCCGCGACTCGCGGCAAAAAGCCCTTCAAACTCCGCGAGTCGCGGAGAGGTATTTTCATTTTACACCCTTGGAGTTTCCTGCTGCCGACGGTTTTAAATATATATATATAATATATATATAATTAATATAATTAATTATATATTATATTATATTTATATATATAGTTAACTTGTAATTTTTAGTCCGTTGCGTCGAGCGTTAAGAGTTGACTCTAGTCCCGGTTCCGGATTTTCGAACGTCCTCGCGTACAATTTAATATCTTGTACTTTGCGTTTTGAATCTTGTACTCTTGTGATTTTGAGACGTTTCTTATCAATAATTGGAACCTTTTTGATTGTCTTTTGTACTTTTGAGCTTTTTGGTCGTTTGCGTCTTCAATTCGTCGAATCTGTCTTTTGTCTTCACCTTTTTTTATTTAAACGAATATCACTTGTAAATAGAACAATTGCAACTAAAAGCTTGTCTTTCTTGAGGAATAATGCTATGAAATATATGTTCGTTTTTAGCATTATCAAATATTCCCACACTTGAGCGTTGCTTGTCCTCAAGCAATATTGTCTTGAAATACTAGAATCACTTCTTTATTCTTCACACTTTGTACATCAGTGATTTCTATACGGCGGTATAAACAATGGTAGTAACGATATGGTTTACAGTCCCACATGACTATAAAAATTTAGATCCATTAAGGAAATTGGATCTTTATGAAAACATTTGATCTTTTTGAAAATTAAATCTAGTTTTTACCCTAGATAAGTTTTCCGGAATAACCCTTTACCGGTGTTTGCAAAATATTTTTGTGGGTTTGGTGGGTTTCAGATTTGAAAATTTTAGCTCAAAACTTGCGGTTTTGTGTCACCCACTTGCTAACCTTGTATTTGGAAAGCAACACGTCCAGTTTACTTGTTCCGTATATTACCTTTCGGCAAACTACCGTCCGGTTGTAAAGGAAAGCGTTGAACAAGCAACTGTTTAAGGCAATGTCCCGTGACATGCTTTTGATTATGGTCTATAACGTGTCGGACGCAATTACTATCCTTGGTAGGAGCAATAGTAAAGCTCACCCTTATAATTTGTCGGTCTGGCACAAGGTCCTGTCTTTGACCATGCTATGCAACCACCGTTCTTACGGTTGACACCCGATTTGGTTCAGGTGACCTAATGAATTCTAGGTGAATTCCTAGGATTTTACGTTCAATGGTAATGAACGCATTGAAAATAAGGTTTTCAGAAAACAAATCGGTTTGTATTTTTGATCAAAATATTTTCTCGTTTAAGCTCGAGTTTAGATATCATTGAATTCCATGAGTTTGTAATTCTCAATCTTTAAGGTCAATCTCAAGGATTGAGTAATATCAGTCTTAAAAGCTGATTTTTAATCTTTAAGGAGATTATCCTTTCTGGGGATCTGATTCATTAGTCTTATCCAGCTAATTTGCACGGTGCCCCCCCATTGTACTTGATAAATCCTTCTCATGGTTAGGATAAATCTGACCACTTGGCGACCCTGTTTAATGCTGAGGTCCGTGGATTTCCTGCTGATTTTAGTGATGACTTTTCTAGATTTTTCGTCAACCTACAGCTGGTCTGGACGACAACTTCATGACCTAAATCAAGAAGCGCGTGTCTTTTTCGGAAGACTTTACTTCCTTTTAATGATGGAATTGATTCATCGTGTAGATCCATCTCTTCTTTTCTTTCATCGGGTAAAACAGTTTAGTTTAGTTCAAAGCAAAAGTATTTTCAGTTATTTGTTACAAATATATGTGACATATGTTTAAAATAACTTGGTAAATTTTCCCACACTTGGCTTTTTATTTTTCTTTTTATCGTCCTCTATTCCATTTTAAATGAATTTTAACATTTTCGTTTGTTTCTCAATTTATGTCCTTTCCGAGGTAACAATAATTTCGGTGTTAAAACCTAGTTTTATCGTTCATAAATATGTATAAACATGATTTTGAATTCATTTATTTGAAAATTTTCAAAAATTTTACTAGAATTGGGTAGTCAGTATATAAGACCAGGGCTGTTCTTTATTATCAGAGAGCACTAGATTCTAATACAACTACTGCTTTACTAGTATTTTTAATGGTAACCAAGTGTTTAATATAAAAATTTTAAAATCCGAAAGAATTTAACCCCTTCCCACACTTAAGATCTTGCAATGCCCTCATTTGCAAGAAATCAGTAACAATTTAAATTATTGAGGGTGATTTGTGTGAAAATGATTAAATTTTTACCAAAGTTTCCAAATATATTGGCGTTTGTTTGCTGAATGATAAATGGTGCACGTCATTTGTTCATTCCGTCTTGTTGTTATTTCACATACATTTTGCATCATTGTCGTCAAAATTACTTGCTTTTGCTGAACTTAATGCCAGTCTTTGAAAATGCGTTGTTTTACCCTGTTGTGTACATAAGATAAACTGCAAACATATATACATATTTTTGAAGTTTGGTTTATTACCCCACATTCAAAAATTATTAAAATCTAAGAATAAAAGTTAGAATTTATAAAAATGATTACAATATTAACAAAAATATTAAATATATCAATAATTACAAATTATAAAATAATAAAAAAAAATAAGTAAACTAAGGATGATATTGGTACCAATAGGGGTTCCACGCATAACCATAAGTGCTATAGAATGCTTCGGCAGGGTCATACGTAGGATATGGTGGCTGCATCTCTATCGACCAAGGAGGGAAGACGGGTTTCGGTGTAGGAATATAGTTTCTACCTATGTGTTGGCAATGCGCTATGATCTGGTTCTGATGAACTTGCCAATCTTCAAATGCTCTCTGTCTAGCATTTTCGTATTCCTGAGAAGCTATAAACCTTTGCATTTCTTGCATCTGGTTCCCCCCTCCTACATTACCTTGTTCTTGGTTTCTCTCTACCTGTGGATGTCTACCATTGTATCGTACTGCGGCGTTATTTCGTCGCTTCAAAACTTTCGCACCATGGTACACATTTAAACCTATAGTGTCGCGGGGTTCTGGCTCTTCTACTAATAATCCCCCCCGACTTATATCCACACCGAGATATTCACCAATCAAAGTAATAAAAATACCACCCCCTATTATGCTATGTGGACGCATCCCTCGAACCATAGCTGATAAATAATAACCCACACAATATGGTATACTTACAGCGCTGTGTGGGTCTCGAATACACATATTGTAAAACAAATCTTGTTCATTTACCTTTTCTTTGTTTTTACCCCTTTGTGTAATCGAGTTAGCTAAAAACCTATGTATTACTCTTAATTCGGCTCTATCTATATCCAAATAAGAGTAGTTTCCCCCTTTAAAACGGTGGTGGCTTGTCATTTGACTCCACACACCGTGTGTATCAAAATTCTCATCTATTTTCCTACCGTTTAGTATCAATCCTCTACAATCGGCAGACGCTAATTCCTCAGGCGTATATATACGTAAAGCCTGAGCCATGTCTAGTAAAGACATGTGGCGCATCGAACCGCCTAACAAAAATCTAATAAAAGAACGATCGGTTAAACTAGCTACCCGATCATTCAACTCTATACTACATAACAACTCTTCACACCATACTTTATATACAGGTCTGCGTATGGTGAATAAACATATCCAGTCATTAAAAGAAGAATTACCATACCTCTGTACCAGTAATTCCCTAATTGGCCCGGCCAATTCTACAGCTTCCAAGGGTCCCCATTCTATGACCCTTGGTACCTCAACAACCTTAGAGTGAAGAGTATGCAAACCCCGTTGATATTTTGGATAATCTATCCAAAGTCTGTCAAATCGCAGGTTCGGGTGCAACTGTTCCAAGTGCATATCTGAAAAGGTCATGACTGGATGAGGTACATCCTGCTTGTAGTAGTTATCTACCTCCTGTTGTTCCAAGTTCTCAGCAGGAGCATGGCGGGCTTGGGATGAAGATTCACCCCTTTCAGTCTGCAAAACACATCAAACACAAATTTTGTGCATCCAAATATGCATTAGTGTCAGCAAAATCATCAATCAAAATAATTACAATGACATTATCAATTTATATCAAACTTAAGCTTATTTTCACATTTTTATCAAATCTACACTTTTTCAAATAAGCATATACGAAAATTTTCGCCAAGTTCATAAGCATTCAACTCAAATAACATGTCAAAATAATCATTACTAGAAAATAAACAAGTCTCAAATGGCATTATCTTTCAAAAATCAAGTTCATGAATTTTGGACTTGAAAAAGTCCACTTTAATTCTCAAAATCATGTTTAGGCTCAAAGTTTTGATCATTTAACTACCTAGACATGTTACACTACTTAATTTAGCAACAATTCATGACAAAAATCGGCCATAACCTGTTTATATCAAAAAGCCCCAAATTGCTCAAGAACACAAACCCTAGATTCTAAAGATTTTGAAGTTTTTGGCTTCAAATCATGTTAACAAGCATCAATCTAGGTTATACATGCATAATATACTAACAATTTAACACTAATTACACTAAAAATTAACAAAATTCAAATTATTAAAATATGCTCAAGAACACACTAAAATTCGGATTTAAAGGTGATTTGGGGTGTAATTGTACCTGTTTTCTTGAGTAGTTCCTAGATATCATCCTTCTCAACATGATTGTAGTGAAAAATTTGAAGATTAACGGTGAAAAATTGAGTTTTTGGGATGATTTTTGTGGGTTTTTTCGGGTTTTTTCGAAGTGCAGTATGTGTGTGTGTGTTATTCTGTTCGTGCAGCTGGTTATATTTTTTTTTCTGTAATTTTGTCCCTCCGCGAGTCGCGGAGGTTTTAACTTAAAACTCCGCGAGTCGCGGAGTTATTTTTTTTTTTTTTTTTTTTTTTTTTTTTATTTTTTTTTTTTTTTATAATCTTTAACTTATAAAACAATTAAGAAATTAATTTTAAAATTTTGTTTCCCTTGTTATTTAGGACGAGGTCGTTTCGGATTGATGTCCTAGTCCGTCCCTCGACAAAATTTTAAAATTTGTCTTTTTGTAGCGATTGTTTTAAAAGCTAAGATTTTTGGGTTTTTTTTATGTTTTTGGCATACTTTAAATCAACAAGATTAAAAATATTGATAATAAAAGTTCTCGTCCCTCCCTCGGGTAAAGCAATTTCGGTTCAAAGACCTAGTCTTCAACTTACGACGAATTTTAAAAATCATATTCTTAACTTAATGAGATAAAGTAAATTTTTGTTTTTAAATTCACACAACTTAAATATAAAATTCAAAATTAATATTAAAAATTCACACCAAACTCAAAATTTAAAATGCATAAAATTAAAAATTAATATTTTAAAAATTAAAAATTCACACCAAACTTAATTTAAAAATTCATATTATAAATTCATACCAAACTTAATTTAAAAATTCAAATATTTACAATTTTAAATATATTGTTTTTACAAAGTTTACAATATTAATTTAAGATTTAAATATTAATTTTAAAAACATGGTAAAAATAAATTAAAAATCTTTTTGTTTTTTTATCCCACTTTAATCAATCAAATATTATCAAAAATATGCGCCCCTCTTTTCGGTAAAGTAATTTCGGTTCTAAGACCTAATTTAACTCATGACGAATTTTTGAAATATTTTGGGTTGATTGATTAAAGATATTTATACCTTAAGAATAAACGTTAAATTTCGCAGTGATGTAATAAATTTTTGAAGGATATCAATACTTTCGGTCGCCAAACCTAATTTTATTTAATACCAATTTAATACTTTTTAGCGAACAAATTAGCGTTTATTATCAAAAGGTTAAAAATAAAAATAAAAATAAAAACTGTACAGACATACCTGTGAAATAGATTTCTTAGTTATATGATCTATTATATTCATAAGATAGTCGGTTTAATTGGTTTTCCATGGCTGCATAGGCGTAACCTCGAGCATTCATTGTCTTTTCTTCTAAACATATGAACGGTCCGTCTCTGCATAAAGTAACAAATTCTGTATTTGAATAGGTTTGATTATTTGAACATTTACCTCCATGTGACCATTTTCCGCATTTGTGACATTTTTCTAGGTGTCGTGCTCTTCTTTTTGCTGCGGATTTTGATTTTCCTTTACCAAATTGTAACTTATTATCTTCGCATCTGGATCCTTTTCTAACTCCGTCCATTCTTTCTCTGATTACTGATACTAATTCACTCGGTAGTATGTCATTATTTCTTTTAGTGATCAAAGCGTGTAGCATTAGACCATGGTTTAGTTCACAGGCAGTCTTCATTTCGTAAAAACCTAAAAAAAATAAAAATTCAGAATGGGGGGAGAAGACTAGTTCTTTAGGGTCTGCTAGGGAAAGACCATACGTGTTCCATTTTCGAGAACTACACGAAAACAGACAATCTAACTCTAACAGAAATTCATATTATCCTTTAAAGACTTGATTCTCCCCACACTTAGTTAGCTGTGGTGTCGAAATTGTGATTAACTTCGTTGTCGACTTCCATCGGACCATGTATGTAATGTTTAACTCTGTGACCATTAACTTTAAATTCAATCCCATTTGAATTTATCAATTCTATCGTTCCGTATGGGAAAACTCTTTTGACTATGAATGGTCCAGACCATCTTGATTTCAATTTTCCAGGAAATAGCTTGAATCGTGAATTGAAAAGAAGAACTCTGTCTCCTTCTTTGAATTCTTTTGAACTTCTGATTCTTTTATCATGCCATTTCTTCGTTCTTTCTTTATAGATTAACGAATTTTCGTATGCTTCATGTCTTAATTCTTCTAATTCGTTTAGTTGACTTAATCGTAGACGTCCGGCTTCATGTAAATCAAGATTACATGTCTTCAAAGCCCAAAATGCTTTGTGTTCAATTTCTACTGGAAGATGACATGCTTTTCCATAAACAAGTCTAAAAGGTGTGGTTCCAATTGGAGTTTTGTAGGCTGTTCTAAAAGCCCAGAGTGCATCCTCCAATTTAATGGACCATTCCTTTGGATTTGATCCTACGGTTTTCTCTAGAATACGTTTTAAAGCTCGGTTGGTATTTTCAACTTGTCCACTTGTTTGTGGATGATATGCGGTGGAGATTTTATGAGTTACTCCATATCTTTTAAGAACTTTCTCAAGTTGATTATTACAGAAATGAGTACCCCGATCACTTATTAAAGCTTTCGGTGTTCCAAACCTTGCAAAAAGACGTTTTAAAAAGTTGACTACAACTCGTGCATCGTTAGTTGGGAGAGCTCGTGCTTCCGCCCATTTAGATACATAATCAATGGCTACGAGTATATATAGATTATTATGAGATTTTGGAAATGGACCCATAAAGTCAATACCCCAAATGTCAAATACTTCACATACTTGGATGACATTTTGTGGCATTTCATCACGTTGACTTATTCTTCCGGCCCTTTGACATGCATCACAGGATTTGCAAAGAAGGTGTGCGTCTTTGTAAATTGTAGGCCAATAGAATCCAGCTTCATAAACTTTTCTTGCTGTTAGTTGAGGCCCATAATGCCCTCCTGTTGGTCCTGTGTGACAATGGTTTAAAATTTTACTAGCTTCATCTCCAAATACACATCGGCGTATTATTCCATCGGGACAACTTTTAAACAGATGTGGATCTTCCCAGAAATAGTGTTTTATATCACTGAAGAATTTCTTTCGTCTTTGGTATGATAATCCTTTTTCAAGGAATCCACAAACTAAGTAGTTTGCATAGTCTGCAAACCATGGGATTTCTTTATAATCTATCTTCAATAGATATTCATCAGGAAAGTTGTCTTGTATGGCCGATTCATTCAGAACTTCTAATTCGGGATTTTCAAGACGAGAAAGATGATCAGCGGCGAGATTTTCTGCTCCTTTTTTATCTCGGATTTCAATATCAAACTCTTGTAAGAGTAAGATCCAACGGATTAATCTTGGTTTAGCATCTTGTTTTGAAAATAGGTATCTAAGAGCAGAATGGTCGGTATAGACCACCGTTTTTGATAGAACTAGATATGATCGAAATTTATCAAAAGCAAAGACAATAGCAAGGAGTTCTTTTTCAGTAGTTGTATAGTTCGTTTGTGCTCCTTGTAATGTCTTACTAGCATAATATATAGGTTGAAATCGTTTTTCAATCCTTTGTCCTAAAACGGCTCCCATTGCAAAATCACTTGCATCGCACATTAGTTCAAATGGTAGATTCCAATTTGGTGTTATCATGATCGGTGCATTAGTGAGTTTTTCTTTAAGAATATTAAAAGATTTGATACATTCATCTGAAAAGATGAATGGCGCATCCTTTTCTAGGAGTTTATTCATAGGAGTGGCAATTTTAGAAAAATCTTTTATGAAACGTCGGTAAAAACCGGCATGCCCTAGAAAACTCCTAACTCCTCTAACATTGGTGGGATGTGGAAGTTTAGCAATTACATCTACTTTATCTAGGGTACGAAATAGTATTATTTTTTTACTAGGAAATACTACAAAATATGACACAAGTTTTATTAATTTACGGATGGGATATACCTAAACCTTGCTACAACACTATAGGCAGTGTACCTAATCGTAGAGTAGTGTAGTTTTTAGTAAGTCCGGTTCGTTCCACAGGGAGCTGGTGATACTTACTATATTTTTAACTATATTTATAAAAAATATATATAATTATATAAGTAGTAATATTATTATAAAAGGGGGGTTTTACCGTTTAATGACCGGTTTGTCGATTCTATATTTTAAGCGTAAAGATAAATGACGATAATTAAAGTGCGTAAAATAATGACAATAAATAAAATGACAGAAAATAAAATTGCGAGTAATAAAATGACAGTAAATAAAGATACGATGAGAAATATAATAAAAGAATTATGCTTATTTAAACTTCCGTAATCATGATGTTTGACGTGTTGATTTTAATTTATTACCATGGGTTAATTGTCCTTTGTCCTGGTTTATTTGATACGTCTATCTGGTTTTTGTCCATAATAGTCCATCGGTCATAAATATAAAGTGCGAGTATCCTCGTCAAATTACCCTTATACCCGAAGTCAAATATTCCAACTGATTAAGGATTTAAACTGTGACGCAGTTATCACTTCTGTCAACAATTACATCAGTTATCACTGTATGTAATCCACCCCTGTTTTAATTAGTTTATGAATATTAATTCATCCACTTGATCAGAATGAATAATCAATTACCCAACCCAATTGATTAATTAAATGATTATAACAGATTCCATATGAACATCACTAAATAGGACAACCATAATCATTATTAATTATTAGGTTAATTAATTTGAAGATAGGTTCGACAGACTCCAATGAGTTGTCACTCAATTAGACAATACCCCCCATCTATTAATAGCCCATAGTTCAATTTCCACAAGTGTCGTTCTTTTGTTCAAACCCCAATTATGGTACAAAGCCCAATTACCCAATTTTAGTAATTAGCCCAACATCATGATTACTTCATTTTAAATAAGCATAATAACGACTTAGCTACGAGACATTAATGTAAAAAGGTTGAACATAACTTACAATGATTAAAAATAGCGTAGCGTTACACGGACAGAATTTCGACTTACACACTCAAACGATCTCTATCATAAATCTTATTATTATCATAATTTAAAATTAAAATTAAGATTATTGTTATATCTGATTACATTAACATTATGATAGAGAATTATAAATATAGATATTGATATTTGATATAGAAAAATAAGAAAAAAAGATAGAAAGAAAAAAAGATCGAAAAAATACTCCCTCCCTTACATCGTTACATATCGTTCTTTTATAGGAGAAATTATAAATTGAATTTTCATTTACGACCCCTGAACTATGCTCAATTAACAACTTTTTATTATTTAATATTATTCTTATTATGATTTATTTAAATATTATATTTTATTCTTGTGCATAGTTGACTCGTAATTTTTACACCGTTGCGTCGAGCGTTGAGAGTTGGTTCATGTCCCGGTTCCGGATTTTCGAACGTCCTTTCGTATAATTTAATATCTTGTACTTTGCGTTTTGTAACTTGTACTCTTGTCATTTTTAGACGTTCTTCATCAATAAATTGAACCTTTTGAATTGTATCTTGTACATTTGAGCTTTTTTTGGACGTTTTGGTCTTTCAAATCTTCGTTTTTGTCTTTAAATCTTCATTTTCGAGCGATTTGCGTCTTTCGTCTTCGCACTTATTTATTTAACTATTACAACTAAAAATAAGGAAATTACATTTAAAAACTTTACATATTGGAACGATATTGCTACTAAATATATGTTCATTTGGAGCACTATCAAATATCCCCACACTTGAGCGTTGCTTGTCCTCAAGCAATACAGAACTTGAAATAAAAATATACATGAATCACTTTTTTATTCATCACATTTTGTACATCAGTGATTTTGATATAGCGGTATAAACAATGACAGTAATGATGGTTAAAGGTGGGTGTGTCATCCACAGTTGCCTCGGGTTTAGGTCAACGACACTGGCAATCAAATAGCCGATTTACTTTCGGTTTCCAAAGCAAAGTGCACATTTGAAAGGCGGTTTACAGTCCCACATGACTATAAAAATTTAGATCCTTTAAGGAAATTGGATCTTTATGAAAACATTTGATCTTTTGAAAATTCAAGCTAGATTTTACCCTAGACAAGTTTTCTGATTTGATCCACCATTGGTGTTGCAAAATATATTTGTGGATCAATATTTTGGCTAAAAACATTTAGGTTCGTGTAATCCACTGCTATCCCGGTATCGGAAAGCACACATCCAGTTTACTTGTTCCGTATATTACCTTTCGGCAAACTACCGTCCGGTTGTAAAGGAAAGCGATGAACAAGAAACTGTTAAGGCAATGTCCCGTGACATGCAGATGATTATGGTCTTATTAACGTGTCGGATGCTAGAACTATCCTTGGTAGGAGCGATAGTAAAGATCATCCTATGATTTTTCGGTCTGGCACAAGGTCCTGTCTCCGACCATGCTATGCAACCACCGTTCTTACGGTTGACACCCGATTTGGTTCAGGTGACCTAATGAATTCTAGGTGAATTCCTAGGATTTTACGTTCAATGGTAATGAACGCATTGAAAATGGATTTTCAGAAAACAAATCGGTTTGTATTTTTTTGATCAAAATATTTTCTCGTTCAAGCTCGAGTTTAGATATCATTGAATTCCATGAGTTTGAATTCTCAATCTTTAAGGTCAATCTCTAGGATTGAGTAATATCAGTCTTAAAAGCTGATTTTTAATCTTTAAGGAGATTATCCTTTCTGGGGATCTGATTCATTAGTCTTATCAAGCTAATTTGCACGGTGCCTCCCCATTGTACGAGATAAATCCTTCTCATGGTTAGGATAAATCTGACCACTTGGCGACCCTGTTTGATGCTGAGGTCCGTGGATTTCCTGCTGATTTTAGAGATGACTTTTCTAGATTTTTCGTCAACCTACAGCTGGTCTGGACGACAACTTCATGACCTAAATCAAGAAGCGCGTGTCTTTTTCGGAAGACTTTACTTCCTTTTAATGATGGAATTGATTCATCGTGTAGATCCATCTTTCTTTCAAATGTATTACAGTAAACCGGGTAAAACTGATTAGTATCGTCCAAAGCAAAAGTACCTGCAATAATCTTGTACAAAAATATGTGATATTTGTTTTAAATTGAATAGCTTGGTACATTCTTCCCACACTTAGTTTCTTTCTTTGCCTTTTTATTTTCTTTTATTTCATTTTAAATGAATTCAAGCGTTTTAGGGTGTTTCTCAATTTATGTCCTTTCCGAGGTAACGATAATTTCGGTATTATCACCTAGTTTTCATCGTTCATAAATATGTATAAACATGATTTTGAGTTCATTTAGTTGAAAATTTTTCAAATTTTCACAAAATTTGGCAAATAAACCAAGTATAAACCTGAGAGAATTTATAACCCTTCCCCACACTTAAGATCATGCAATGCCCTCATTTGCATGAAATCAGACTATAATTATAAATTCATGAGGGTGATTAGTGTAGAAAAGTGATTAAAAATACCCAGTTTGTAAGCATATTATTTTACATCACATTTGATATTTTGCGCCTTGTCATCAAAATTAGTAGCTTTTTGTTGAACTTAATGACAGTCTTTGAAAGTGCGCTGTTTTACCCTGTTGTGTACATAATATAAAATACAAACATATATATACATATTTTTGAAGTTGGGTATATTACCCCACGTTCAAAAATTTATAAAGTCTAATATCTTTTTGGCATACTTTAGATCAATAAAATTAAAAATAATGATAACAAAATTTGCCGTCCCACCCTCGGGTAAAGCAATTTTGGCTTAATGACCTAGTCTTCAACTCACGACGAATTTTAGAAATCATTTTTTCAACTTAATGAATTAAAGTAAATTTTGTTTTTAAATATCACACAAAACTTAAAAGCATATTAATTTCATATAAAACCTAAAAAAACAAAAATTCAGAATGGGGGGAGAAAACTAGTTCTTTAGTGTCTGCTAGCGGAAAAGACCAATCGGATTCCATTCTCGGAACTACACGAGAACAGAACAACTAACTCTAGATAACATTTTCTTAGAACATTTGAATCTCCCCACACTTAGGTAGCTGTGGTGTCGAAATTGTGATTAACTTCATCGTCAATTTCTTTTGGTCCATAATCAACTTGCCTATCTGTGACTTTCCCCGGCAGCGGCGCCAAAAACTTGATGATGTAGCGTGAGGGTACGAAATAGTATTATTTTTTTACTAGGAAATACTACAAAATATGACACAAGTTTTATTAATTTACGGATGGGATATACCTAAACCTTGCTACAACACTATAGGCAGTGTACCTAATCGTAGAGTAGTGTAGTTTTTAGTAAGTCCGGTTCGTTCCACAGGGAGCTGGTGATACTTACTATATTTTTAACTATATTTATAAAAAATATATATAATTATATAAGTAGTAATATTATTATAAAAGGGGGGTTTTACCGTTTAATGACCGGTTTGTCGATTCTATATTTTAAGCGTAAAGATAAATGACGATAATTAAAGTGCGTAAAATAATGACAATAAATAAAATGACAGAAAATAAAATTGCGAGTAATAAAATGACAGTAAATAAAGATACGATGAGAAATATAATAAAAGAATTATGCTTATTTAAACTTCCGTAATCATGATGTTTGACGTGTTGATTTTAATTTATTACCATGGGTTAATTGTCCTTTGTCCTGGTTTATTTGATACGTCTATCTGGTTTTTGTCCATAATAGTCCATCGGTCATAAATATAAAGTGCGAGTATCCTCGTCAAATTACCCTTATACCCGAAGTCAAATATTCCAACTGATTAAGGATTTAAACTGTGACGCAGTTATCACTTCTGTCAACAATTACATCAGTTATCACTGTATGTAATCCACCCCTGTTTTAATTAGTTTATGAATATTAATTCATCCACTTGATCAGAATGAATAATCAATTACCCAACCCAATTGATTAATTAAATGATTATAACAGATTCCATATGAACATCACTAAATAGGACAACCATAATCATTATTAATTATTAGGTTAATTAATTTGAAGATAGGTTCGACAGACTCCAATGAGTTGTCACTCAATTAGACAATACCCCCCATCTATTAATAGCCCATAGTTCAATTTCCACAAGTGTCGTTCTTTTGTTCAAACCCCAATTATGGTACAAAGCCCAATTACCCAATTTTAGTAATTAGCCCAACATCATGATTACTTCATTTTAAATAAGCATAATAACGACTTAGCTACGAGACATTAATGTAAAAAGGTTGAACATAACTTACAATGATTAAAAATAGCGTAGCGTTACACGGACAGAATTTCGACTTACACACTCAAACGATCTCTATCATAAATCTTATTATTATCATAATTTAAAATTAAAATTAAGATTATTGTTATATCTGATTACATTAACATTATGATAGAGAATTATAAATATAGATATTGATATTTGATATAGAAAAATAAGAAAAAAAGATAGAAAGAAAAAAAGATCGAAAAAATACTCCCTCCCTTACATCGTTACATATCGTTCTTTTATAGGAGAAATTATAAATTGAATTTTCATTTACGACCCCTGAACTATGCTCAATTAACAACTTTTTATTATTTAATATTATTCTTATTATGATTTATTTAAATATTATATTTTATTCTTGTGCATAGTTGACTCGTAATTTTTACACCGTTGCGTCGAGCGTTGAGAGTTGGTTCATGTCCCGGTTCCGGATTTTCGAACGTCCTTTCGTATAATTTAATATCTTGTACTTTGCGTTTTGTAACTTGTACTCTTGTCATTTTTAGACGTTCTTCATCAATAAATTGAACCTTTTGAATTGTATCTTGTACATTTGAGCTTTTTTTGGACGTTTTGGTCTTTCAAATCTTCGTTTTTGTCTTTAAATCTTCATTTTCGAGCGATTTGCGTCTTTCGTCTTCGCACTTATTTATTTAACTATTACAACTAAAAATAAGGAAATTACATTTAAAAACTTTACATATTGGAACGATATTGCTACTAAATATATGTTCATTTGGAGCACTATCAAATATCCCCACACTTGAGCGTTGCTTGTCCTCAAGCAATACAGAACTTGAAATAAAAATATACATGAATCACTTTTTTATTCATCACATTTTGTACATCAGTGATTTTGATATAGCGGTATAAACAATGACAGTAATGATGGTTAAAGGTGGGTGTGTCATCCACAGTTGCCTCGGGTTTAGGTCAACGACACTGGCAATCAAATAGCCGATTTACTTTCGGTTTCCAAAGCAAAGTGCACATTTGAAAGGCGGTTTACAGTCCCACATGACTATAAAAATTTAGATCCTTTAAGGAAATTGGATCTTTATGAAAACATTTGATCTTTTGAAAATTCAAGCTAGATTTTACCCTAGACAAGTTTTCTGATTTGATCCACCATTGGTGTTGCAAAATATATTTGTGGATCAATATTTTGGCTAAAAACATTTAGGTTCGTGTAATCCACTGCTATCCCGGTATCGGAAAGCACACATCCAGTTTACTTGTTCCGTATATTACCTTTCGGCAAACTACCGTCCGGTTGTAAAGGAAAGCGATGAACAAGAAACTGTTAAGGCAATGTCCCGTGACATGCAGATGATTATGGTCTTATTAACGTGTCGGATGCTAGAACTATCCTTGGTAGGAGCGATAGTAAAGATCATCCTATGATTTTTCGGTCTGGCACAAGGTCCTGTCTCCGACCATGCTATGCAACCACCGTTCTTACGGTTGACACCCGATTTGGTTCAGGTGACCTAATGAATTCTAGGTGAATTCCTAGGATTTTACGTTCAATGGTAATGAACGCATTGAAAATGGATTTTCAGAAAACAAATCGGTTTGTATTTTTTTGATCAAAATATTTTCTCGTTCAAGCTCGAGTTTAGATATCATTGAATTCCATGAGTTTGAATTCTCAATCTTTAAGGTCAATCTCTAGGATTGAGTAATATCAGTCTTAAAAGCTGATTTTTAATCTTTAAGGAGATTATCCTTTCTGGGGATCTGATTCATTAGTCTTATCAAGCTAATTTGCACGGTGCCTCCCCATTGTACGAGATAAATCCTTCTCATGGTTAGGATAAATCTGACCACTTGGCGACCCTGTTTGATGCTGAGGTCCGTGGATTTCCTGCTGATTTTAGAGATGACTTTTCTAGATTTTTCGTCAACCTACAGCTGGTCTGGACGACAACTTCATGACCTAAATCAAGAAGCGCGTGTCTTTTTCGGAAGACTTTACTTCCTTTTAATGATGGAATTGATTCATCGTGTAGATCCATCTTTCTTTCAAATGTATTACAGTAAACCGGGTAAAACTGATTAGTATCGTCCAAAGCAAAAGTACCTGCAATAATCTTGTACAAAAATATGTGATATTTGTTTTAAATTGAATAGCTTGGTACATTCTTCCCACACTTAGTTTCTTTCTTTGCCTTTTTATTTTCTTTTATTTCATTTTAAATGAATTCAAGCGTTTTAGGGTGTTTCTCAATTTATGTCCTTTCCGAGGTAACGATAATTTCGGTATTATCACCTAGTTTTCATCGTTCATAAATATGTATAAACATGATTTTGAGTTCATTTAGTTGAAAATTTTTCAAATTTTCACAAAATTTGGCAAATAAACCAAGTATAAACCTGAGAGAATTTATAACCCTTCCCCACACTTAAGATCATGCAATGCCCTCATTTGCATGAAATCAGACTATAATTATAAATTCATGAGGGTGATTAGTGTAGAAAAGTGATTAAAAATACCCAGTTTGTAAGCATATTATTTTACATCACATTTGATATTTTGCGCCTTGTCATCAAAATTAGTAGCTTTTTGTTGAACTTAATGACAGTCTTTGAAAGTGCGCTGTTTTACCCTGTTGTGTACATAAGAGATTAGGTGCGAGTGTAAGTGTTATGCCTCTTTCCTTATATAAGAGATTAGGTGTAGGTAAGTTAAGTCCAACGGATATGAGTGTTCGACTCTTTGATCAAACCATTAAGCACCCAGTTGGAATTGCTGACAACCTACCCGTTCAAGTAGGCAATTTAACCTTTCTAGTCGAATTTATTGTCATTGACATAGAAGAGGACCCAAACATTCCTCTAATTTTAGGTCGGCCATTCTTAGCGTCCACCGGGGCGTTATTTGATGTAGGAAATGGAAGAATGACACTTAAAAGTGGTAACAAATCAATCACCTTTATGATTCGAAAGTCTAAATCTCCACCAACTAAAACCGTTGAACCAGTAAAAACGATTGGTAATAACCATGTTGTTTTACCAACTCCAACGGTAGTGCTTAGCAATAATAAAACGCCTAAGTGTGGGGAAAATGAAGTAAAACCTAATGATGACTTGATAATAAAGAACCCCGTTGTTGATACGAAATTAAATGACCCCGTTATTAACAGTTCAATGAAGAAACTTTTTAAACGGGCTATCGATGCTAGAAGTAAGGGGAACTTTAAGTTATGTAACCGGTTAGTATCCAATCTGTCGCCTAAAGAAAAGGCGAAACTAGTTGAATTTTGGGATATTACGGAAGAAGCCGGGCACTGGCTTAAAGAAAAAGTCACAGATAGGCAAGTTGATTATGGACCAAAAGAAATTGACGATGAAGTTAATCACAATTTCGACACCACAACTACCTAAGTGTGGGGAGATTCAAATGTTCTAAAAGGAAAATGTTGTCGAGAGTTAGTTGTTCTGTTCTCGTGTAGTTCCGAGAATGGAATCCGATTGGTCTTTTCCGCTAGCAGACACTAAAGAACTAGTTTTCTCCCTCCATTCTGAATTTTTTTTATTTTTTTTTAGGTTTTATTTGAAATTAATATGCATTTTAATTTATGTTTTATTGTGATTTTAAAAAAACAAAATTTACTTTATTTCTTTAAGTTAAAAATATGATTTTTAAAATTCGTCGTAAGTTGAACAGTAGGTCATTGAACCGAAATTGCTTTACCCGAGGGCGGGACGATAAATTTTGTTATCATTATTTTTAATTTTATTGATCTAAAGCATGCCAAAAATATTATATATTATAAATTTTTGAACGTGGGGTTATGTACCAAACTTCAAAAATATGTATATATATGTTTGTATTTTATGTTATGTACACAACAGGGTAAAACAGCGCACTTTCAAAGACTGTCATGAAGTTCAGCAAAAGCTACTGATTTTGACAAGACGCAAAAAAAAAATCAAATGTGAAATAACAATATGTTTGCAAACTCGGTATTTTTAATCACTTTTCTACACTAATCACCCTCATGAATTTATAATTATAGTCTGATTTCATGCAAATGAGGGCATTGCATGATCTCAAGTGTGGGGAAGGGTTATAAATTCTCTCGGGTTTACACTTAGTTTATTTGCCAAATTTTGTGAAAATTTGAAAAATTTTCAATTAAATGAACTCAAAATCATGTTTATACATATTTATGAACGATGAAAACTAGGTGATAATACCGAAATTATCGTTACCTCGAAAAGGACATAAATTGAGAAACACCCTAAAACGCTTGAATTCATTTAAAATGAAATAGAAGAAAATAAAAAGGCAAAGAAAGAAACTAAGTGTGGGAAGAATGTACCAAGTTATTCAATTTAAAACATATATCACATATTTTTGTACAAGATTATTGCAGGTACTTTTGCTTTGGACGATACTAATCAGTTTTACCCGGTTTACTGTAATACATTTGAAACAAAGATGGATCTACACGATGAATCAATTCCATCATTAAAAGGAAGTAAAGTCTTCCGAAAAAGACACGCGCTTCTTGATTTAGGTCATGAAGTTGTCGTCCAGACCAGCTGTAGGTTGACGAAAAATCTAGAAAAGTCATCACTAAAATCAGCAGGAAATCCACGGACCTCAGCATCAAACAGGGTCGCCATGTGGTCAGATTTATCCTAACCATGAGAAGGATTTATCTCGTACAATGGGGAGGCACCGTGCAAATTAGCTTGATAAGACTAATGAATCAGATCCCCAGAAAGGATAATCTCCTTAAAGATCAAAAATCAGCTTTTAAGCCTGATATTACTCAATCCTTGAGATTGACCTTAAAGATTGAGAATTCAAACTCATGGAATTCAATGATATCTAAACTCGAGCTTGAACGAGAAAATATTTTGATCAAAAATTACAAACCGATTTGTTTTCTGAAAAACCATTTTCAATGCGTTCATTACCATTGAACGTAAAATCCTGGGAATTCACCTGGAATTCATTAGGTCACCTGAACTAAATCGGGTGTCAACCGTAAGAACGGTGGTTGCATAGCATGGTCGGAGACAGGACCTTGTGCCAGACCGAAAAATCATAGGATGATCTTTACTATCGCTCCTACCAAGGATAGTTCTAGCATCCGACACGTTAAAAGACCATAATCATCTGCATGTCACGGGACATTGCCTTAACAGTTTCTTGTTCATCGCTTTCCTTTACAACCGGACGGTAGTTTGCCGAAAGGTAATATACGGAACAAGTAACCTGGATGTGTGCTTTCCGATACCGGGATAGCAGTGGATTACACGAACCTAAATGTTTTTAGCCAAAATATTGATCCACAAATATATTTTGCAACACCAATGGTGGATCAAATCAGAAAACTTATCTAGGGTAAAAGCTAGATTGAATTTTCAAAAGATCAAATGTTTTCATAAAGATCCTATTTCCTAAAGGATCTAAATTTTTATAGTCATGTGGGACTGTAAACCGCCTTTCAAATGTGCACTTTGCTTTGGAAACCGAAAGTAAATCGGCTATTTGATTGCAAGTGTCGTTGTCCTAAACCCAAGGCAACTGTGGATGACACACCCACCTTTAACCATCATTACTGTCATTGTTTATACCGCTATATCAAAATCACTGATGTACAAAGTGTGATGAATAAAAAAGTGATTCATGTATGTTTTTATTTCAAGTTCTGTATTGCTTGAGGACAAGCAACGCTCAAGTGTGGGATATTTGATAGTGCTCCAAATGAACATATATTTAGTAGCAATATCGTTCCAATATGTAAAGTTTTTAAATGTAATTTCCTTATTTTTAGTTGTAATAGTTAAATAAATAAGTGCGAAGACGAAAGACGCAAATCGCTCGAAAATGAAGATTTAAAGACAAAAACAAAGATTTGAAAGACCAAAACGTCCAAAAAGCTCAAATGTACAAGATACAATTAAAAAGGTTCAAATTATTGATGAGGAACGTCTAAAAATGACAAGAGTACAAGTTACAAAACGCAAAGTACAAAATATAAAATTGTACGCAAGGACGTTCGAAAATCCGAAACCAGGACATGAACCAACTCTCAACGCTCGACGCAACGGTGTAAAAATTACGAGTCAACTATGCACAAGAATAAAATATAATATTTAAATAATTCATAATAAGAATAATATTAAATAATAAAAAGTTGTTAATTGAGCATAGTTCAGGGGTCGTAAATGAAAATTCAATTTTCATATTTCGCTATAAAAGGGATCTATGTTCGATGAATGAGAGGAGGAGAATTTTTCTCCGATCTTTTTTTCTTCGATCAATTATCAATATCAATTATCAATATCTATATTCTATATCTCTATCATAATGTTAATGTAATAAGATATAACAATAATCTTAATTTTAAGTTTAAATTATGATAATAATAAGATTTATGATAGAGATCATTTGAGTGTGTAAGTCGAAATTCTGTCCGTGTAACGCTACGCTATTTTTAATCATTGTAAGTTATGTTCAACCTTTTTACATTAATGTCTCGTAGCTAAGTTATTATTATGCTTATTTGAGCCGAAGTAATCGTGATGTTGGGCTAAAATATTAAGACGGGGTTATTGAACTTTGTACCATAATTAAGGTTTGGGCAAAAGACCGACACTTGTGGAAATTGAACTATTGACTATTAATAGATGGGGGGTATTGTCTAATTGAGTGACAACTCATTGGAGTCTGTCGAACCTATCTTCAAATTAATTAACCTAATAATTAATAATGATTATGGTTGTCCTATTTAGTGATGTTCATATGGAATCTGTTATAATCATTTAATTAATCAATTGGGTTGGGTAATTGATTATTCATTCTGATCAAGTGGATGAATTAATATTCATAAACTAATTAAAACAGGGGTGGATTACATACAGTGATAACTGGTGTAATTGTTGACAGAAGTGATAACTGCGTCACAGTTTAAATCCTTAATCAGTTGGAATATTTGACTTCGGGTATAAGGGTAATTTGACGAGGATACTCGCACTTTATATTTATGACCGATGGATTATTATGGACAAAAACCAGATAGATGTATCAAATAAACCAGGACAAAGGACAATTAACCCATGGTAATAAATTAAAATCAACACGTCAAACATCATGATTACGGAAGTTTAAATAAGCATAACTCTTTTATTATATTTCTCATCGTATCTTTATTTTCTGTCATTTTATTTATCGCAATTTATTTTACGCACTTTAATTTTTGTCATTTATTTTTACGCTTAAAATCGACAAACCGGTCATTAAACGGTAAAACCCCCATTTTATAATAATACTACTACTTATTTATATATATATTTTTACAAATAAACTTAATAATATAGCGTTAACTTCACCAGCTCCCTGTGGAACGAACCGGACTTACTAAAAACTACACTACTCTACGATTAGGTACACTGCCTATAGTGTTGTAGCAAGGTTTAGGTATATCCCATCCGTAAATTAATAAAACTTGTGTCATATTTTGTAGTATTTTGTATTAAAAATAATACTATTTCGTACCCTCACGCTACATCATCAAGTGTGGGGATATTGATAAGGCTAAAAAGGAACATATATTTCATAGCATTATCCCCCAAGAAAGACAAGATTTTAGTTGCAATTGTTCCATTTTCAAGTGATATTCGTTTATATTAAATAAGTGCGAAGACAAAAGGCAGATTCGACAAATTGAAGACAAAAAGGTCCAAAAAGCTCAAAAGTACAAGATACAATTAAAAAGGTTCAAATTATTGATGAAGAACGTCTAAAAATGACAAGAGTACAAGTTACAAAACGCAAAGTACAAGATATTAAATTGTACGAAAGGACGTTCAAAAATCCGGAACCAGGACATGAACCAACTCTCAACGCTCGACGCAACGGTGTAAAAATTACGAGTCAACTATGCACAAGAATAAAATATAATATTTAAATAATTCATAATAAGAATAATATTAAATAATAAAAAGTTGTTAATTGAGCATAGTTCAGGGGTCGTAAATGAAAATTTCAATTCTAATTTCTCCTAGGAAATTTCAAGGTTTTAATACTTTGTTTAATGAATACACCAGGTTATCGACTGCGTGTAAACCAAGGTTTTACTACTTTGTTAACAATTACACCAATTACCCTTGAATGTAATTTCACCCCTGTTTTAATTATTCTAGTGGCTATTAATCCATTCCCGTGTCCGGTTAAATGAACGATTATTCGTACATATAAATACCCCGCCCATCGTGTCCGATCGAGTGTATATGGTAATTTATAGGGACGCCCAATTGTAAATCTTTATATTAACATTAACAAACTTTCATTTAGTTAAACAATTATAAAGCCCATTAATAGCCCATAGTCTAGTTTCCACAAGTGTCGTTCTTTTGTCCAAACCCCAATTATGGTACAAAGCCCAATTACCCAATTTTAGTAATTAGCCCAACATCATGATTACTTCGTTTTAAACAAGCATAATAACGACTTAGCTACGAGACATTAATGTAAAAAGGTTGAACATAACTTACAATGATTAAAAATAGCGTAGCGTTACACGGACAGAATTTCGACTTACACACTCAAACGATCTCTATCATAAATCTTATTATTATCATAATTTAAAATTAAAATTAAGATTATTGTTATATCTTATTAAGTTAACATTATGATAGAGATATAGAATATAGATATTGATAGATAGGAAAATAAGAAAAAGATAGAAGAAAAAAAAGATCGAAAGAAAAATCTTCCTTTCTTCAATTCATCGTAAATCATCATTTTATAGCGAATTTAGAATTTGAAATTTTCATTTACGACCCCTGAACTATGCTCAATTAACAACTTTTTATTATTTAATATTATTCTTATTATGATTTATTTAAATATTATATTTTATTCTTGTGCATAGTTGACTCGTAATTTTTACACCGTTGCGTCGAGCGTTGAGAGTTGGTTCATGCCTCGGTTCTGGATTTTCGAACGTCCTTTCGTATAATTTAATATCTTGTACTTTGCGTTTTGTAACTTGTACTCTTGTCATTTTTAGACGTTCCTTATCAATAAATTGAACCTTTTTAATTGTATCTTGTACTTTTGAGTTTTTTGGATGTTTTGGTCTTTCAAATCTTCGTTTTTGTCTTTAAATCTTCATTTTCGAGCGATTTGCGTCTTTCGTCTTCGCACTTATTTATTTAACTATTACAACTAAAAATAAGGAAATTACATTTAAAAACTTTACATATTGGAACGATATTGCTACTAAATATATGTTCATTTGGAGCACTATCAAATATCCCCACACTTGAGCGTTGCTTGTCCTCAAGCAATACAGAACTTGAAATAAAAACATACATGAATCACTTTTTTATTCATCACATTTTGTACATCAGTGATTTTGATATAGCGGTATAAACAATGACAGTAATGATGGTTAAAGGTGGGTGTGTCATCCACAGTTGCCTTGGGTTTAGGTCAACGACACTTGCAATCAAATAGCCGATTTACTTTCGGTTTCCAAAGCAAAGTGCACATTTGAAAGGCGGTTTACAGTCCCACATGACTATAAAAATGTAGATCCTTTAGGAAATTGGATCTTTATGAAAACATTTGATCTTTTAAAAATTCAAGCTAGATTTTACCCTAGACAAGTTTTCTGATTTGATCCATCATTGGTGTTGCAAAATACATTTGTAGATCATTATTTTGGCTAAAACATTTAGGTTCGTGTAATCCACTGCTATCCCGGTATCGGAAAGCACACATCCAGTTTACTTGTTCCGTATATTACCTTTCGGTAAACTACCGTCCGGTTGTAAAGGAAAGCGATGAACAAGAAACTGTTAAGGCAATGTCCCGTGACATGCAGATGATTATGGTCTTTTAACGTGTCGGATGCTAGAACTATCCTTGGTAGGAGCGATAGTAAAGATCATCCTATGATTTTTCGGTCTGGCACAAGGTCATGTCTCCGACCATGCTATGCAACCACCGTTCTTACGGTTGACACCCGATTTGGTTCAGGTGACCTAATGAATTCCAGGTGAATTCCTAGGATTTTACGTTCAATGGTAATGAACGCATTGAAAATGGGTTTTCAGAAAACAAATCGGTTTGTATTTTTGATCAAAATATTTTCTCGTTCAAGCTCGAGTTTAGATATCATTGAATTCCATGAGTTTGAATTCTCAATCTTTAAGGTCAATCTCAAGGATTGAGTAATATCAGTCTTAAAAGTTGATTTTTAATCTTTAAGGAGATTATCCTTTCTGGGGATCTGATTCATTAGTCTTATCAAGCTAATTTGCACGGTGCCTCCCCATTGTACAAGATAAATCCTTCTCATGGTTAGGATAAATCTGACCACTTGGCGACCCTGTTTGATGCTGAGGTCCGTGGATTTCCTGCTGATTTTAGAGATGACTTTTCTAGATTTTTCGTCAACCTACAGCTGGTCTGGACGACAACTTCATGACCTAAATCAAGAAGCGCGTGTCTTTTTCGGAAGACTTTACTTCCTTTTAATGATGGAATTGATTCATCGTGTAGATCCATCTCTTCTTTTCTTTCATCGGGTAAAACAGTTTAGTTTAGTTCAAAGCAAAAGTATTTTCAGTTATTTGTTACAAATATATGTGACATATGTTTAAAATAACTTGGTAAATTTTCCCACACTTGGCTTTTTATTTTTCTTTTTATCGTCCTCTATTCCATTTTAAATGAATTTTAACATTTTCGTTTGTTTCTCAATTTATGTCCTTTCCGAGGTAACAATAATTTCGGTGTTAAAACCTAGTTTTATCGTTCATAAATATGTATAAACATGATTTTGAATTCATTTATTTGAAAATTTTCAAAAATTTTACTAGAATTGGGTAGTCAGTATATAAGACCAGGGCTGTTCTTTATTATCAGAGAGCACTAGATTCTAATACAACTACTGCTTTACTAGTATTTTTAATGGTAACCAAGTGTTTAATATAAAAATTTTAAAATCCGAAAGAATTTAACCCCTTCCCACACTTAAGATCTTGCAATGCCCTCATTTGCAAGAAATCAGTAACAATTTAAATTATTGAGGGTGATTTGTGTGAAAATGATTAAATTTTTACCAAAGTTTCCAAATATATTGGCGTTTGTTTGCTGAATGATAAATGGTGCACGTCATTTGTTCATTCCGTCTTGTTGTTATTTCACATGTATTTTGCATCATTGTCGTCAAAATTACTTGCTTTTGCTGAACTTAATGCCAGTCTTTGAAAATGCGTTGTTTTACCCTGTTGTGTACATAAGATAAACTGCAAACATATATACATATTTTTGAAGTTTGGTTTATTACCCCACATTCAAAAATTATTAAAATCTAAGAATAAAAGTTAGATAAATATAAAAATGATTACAATATTAACAAAAAATATTAAACATATCAATAATTACAAATTACAAAATAAAAATAAAAATAAGTAAACTAAGGATGATATTGGTACCAATAGGGGTTCCACGCATAACCATAAGTGCTATAGAATGCCTCGGCAGGGTCATACGTAGGATATGGTGGCTGCATCTCTATCGACCAAGGAGGGAAGACGGGTTTTGGTGTAGGAATATAGTTTCTACCTATATGTTGGCAATGCGCTATGATCTGGTTCTGATGAACTTGCCAATCTTCAAATGCTCTCTGTCTAGCATTTTCGTATTCCTGAGAAGCTATAAACCTTTGCATTTCTTGCATCTGGTTCCCCCCTCCTACATTACCTTGTTCTTGGTTTCTCTCTACCTGTGGATGTCTACCATTGTATCGTACTGCGGCGTTATTTCGTCGCTTCAAAACTTTCGCACCATGGTACACATTTAAACCTATAGTGTCGCGGGGTTCTGGCTCTTCTACTAATAATCCCCCCCGACTTATATCCACACCGAGATATTCACCAATCAAAGTAATAAAAATACCACCCCCTATTATGCTATGTGGACGCATCCCTCGAACCATAGCTGATAAATAATAACCCACACAATATGGTATACTTACAGCGCTGTGTGGGTCTCGAATACACATATTGTAAAACAAATCTTGTTCATTTACCTTTTCTTTGTTTTTACCCCTTTGTGTAATCGAGTTAGCTAAAAACCTATGTATTACTCTTAATTCGGCTCTATCTATATCCAAATAAGAGTAGTTTCCCCCTTTAAAACGGTGGTGGCTTGTCATTTGACTCCACACACCGTGTGTATCAAAATTCTCATCTATTTTCCTACCGTTTAGTATCAATCCTCTACAATCGGCAGACGCTAATTCCTCAGGCGTATATATACGTAAAGCCTGAGCCATGTCTAGTAAAGACATGTGGCGCATCGAACCGCCTAACAAAAATCTAATAAAAGAACGATCGGTTAAACTAGCTACCCGATCATTCAACTCTATACTACATAACAACTCTTCACACCATACTTTATATACAGGTCTGCGTATGGTGAATAAACATATCCAGTCATTAAAAGAAGAATTACCATACCTCTGTACCAGTAATTCCCTAATTGGCCCGGCCAATTCTACAGCTTCCAAGGGTCCCCATTCTATGACCCTTGGTACCTCAACAACCTTAGAGTGAAGAGTATGCAAACCCCGTTGATATTTTGGATAATCTATCCAAAGTCTGTCAAATCGCAGGTTCGGGTGCAACTGTTCCAAGTGCATATCTGAAAAGGTCATGACTGGATGAGGTACATCCTGCTTGTAGTAGTTATCTACCTCCTGTTGTTCCAAGTTCTCAGCAGGAGCATGGCGGGCTTGGGATGAAGATTCACCCCTTTCAGTCTGCAAAACACATCAAACACAAATTTTGTGCATCCAAATATGCATTAGTGTCAGCAAAATCATCAATCAAAATAATTACAATGACATTATCAATTTATATCAAACTTAAGCTTATTTTCACATTTTTATCAAATCTACACTTTTTCAAATAAGCATATACGAAAATTTTCGCCAAGTTCATAAGCATTCAACTCAAATAACATGTCAAAATAATCATTACTAGAAAATAAACAAGTCTCAAATGGCATTATCTTTCAAAAATCAAGTTCATGAATTTTGGACTTGAAAAAGTCCACTTTAATTCTCAAAATCATGTTTAGGCTCAAAGTTTTGATCATTTAACTACCTAGACATGTTACACTACTTAATTTAGCAACAATTCATGACAAAAATCGGCCATAACCTGTTTATATCAAAAAGCCCCAAATTGCTCAAGAACACAAACCCTAGATTCTAAAGATTTTGAAGTTTTTGGCTTCAAATCATGTTAACAAGCATCAATCTAGGTTATACATGCATAATATACTAACAATTTAACACTAATTACACTAAAAATTAACAAAATTCAAATTATTAAAATATGCTCAAGAACACACTAAAATTCGGATTTAAAGGTGATTTGGGGTGTAATTGTACCTGTTTTCTTGAGTAGTTCCTAGATATCATCCTTCTCAACATGATTGTAGTGAAAAATTTGAAGATTAACGGTGAAAAATTGAGTTTTTGGGATGATTTTTGTGGGTTTTTTCGGGTTTTTTCGAAGTGCAGTATGTGTGTGTGTGTTATTCTGTTCGTGCAGCTGGTTATATTTTTTTTTCTGTAATTTTGTCCCTCCGCGAGTCGCGGAGGTTTTAACTTAAAACTCCGCGAGTCGCGGAGTTATTTTTTTTTTTTTTTTTTTTTTTTATTTTTTTTTTTTTTTTTTATAATCTTTAACTTATAAAACAATTAAGAAATTAATTTTAAAATTTTGTTTCCCTTGTTATTTAGGACGAGGTCGTTTCGGATTGATGTCCTAGTCCGTCCCTCGACAAAATTTTAAAATTTGTCTTTTTGTAGCGATTGTTTTAAAAGCTAAGATTTTTGGGTTTTTTTTATGTTTTTGGCATACTTTAAATCAACAAGATTAAAAATATTGATAATAAAAGTTCTCGTCCCTCCCTCGGGTAAAGCAATTTCGGTTCAAAGACCTAGTCTTCTCCCCCCATTCTGAATTTTTATTTTTTTTAGGTTTTTACGAAATGAAGACTGCCTGTGAACTAAACCATGGTCTAATGCTACACGCTTTGATCACTAAAAGAAATAATGACATACTACCGAGTGAATTAGTATCAGTAATCAGAGAAAGAATGGACGGAGTTAGAAAAGGATCCAGATGCGAAGATAATAAGTTACAATTTGGTAAAGGAAAATCAAAATCCGCAGCAAAAAGAAGAGCACGACACCTAGAAAAATGTCACAAATGCGGAAAATGGTCACATGGAGGTAAATGTTCAAATAATCAAACCTATTCAAATACAGAATTTGTTACTTTATGCAGAGACGGACCGTTCATATGTTTAGAAGAAAAGACAATGAATGCTCGAGGTTACGCCTATGCAGCCATGGAAAACCAATTAAACCGACTATCTTATGAATATAATAGATCATATAACTAAGAAATCTATTTCACAGGTATGTCTGTACAGTTTTTATTTTTATTTTTATTTTTAACCTTTTGATAATAAACGCTAATTTGTTCGCTAAAAAGTATTAAATTGGTATTAAATAAAATTAGGTTTGGCGAATTTGATAGTGTTCCAAATGAACATATATTTAGTAGCAATATCGTTCCAATATGTAAAGTTTTTAAATGTAATTTCCTTATTTTTAGTTGTAATAGTTAAATAAATAAGTGCGAAGACGAAAGACGCAAATCGCTCGAAAATGAAGATTTAAAGACAAAAACGAAGATTTGAAAGACCAAAAGGTCCAAAAAGCTCAAATGTACAAGATACAATTCAAAAGGTTCAATTTATTGATGAAGAACGTCTAAAAATGACAAGAGTACAAGTTACAAAACGCAAAGTACAAGATATAAAATTGTACGAAAGGACGTTCGAAAATCCGAAACCAGGACATGAACCAACTCTCAACGCTCGACGCAACGGTGTAAAAATTACGAGTCAACTATGCACAAGAATAAAATATAATATTTAAATAAATCATAATAAGAATAATATTAAATAATAAAAAGTTGTTAATTGAGCATAGTTCAGGGGTCGTAAATGAAAATTTGAATTCTAATTTAGCCTATAAATGGAACGATTGTAACGATGAGAAGAGATATATTTTTTCGATCTTTTTTTTCTTTCTATCTATTTTCTTACTTTTCTATATCAATATCCAATATCTATATTTATAATTCTCTATCATAATGTTAATGTAATAAGATATAACAATAATCTTAATTTTAAGTTTAAATTATGATAATAATAAGATTTATGATAGAGATCGTTTGAGTGTGTAAGTCGAAATTCTGTCCGTGTAACGCTACGCTATTTTTAATCATTGTAAGTTATGTTCAACCTTTTTACATTAATGTCTCGTAGCTAAGTTATTATTATGCTTATTTAAAATGAAGTACTCATGATGTTGGGCTAATTACTAAAATTGGGTTATTGAACTTTGTACCATAATTAAGGTTTGGGCAAAAGACCGACACTTGTGGAAATTAGACTATTGACTATTAATAGATGGGGGGTATTGTCTAATTGAGTGACAACTCATTGGAGTCTGTCGAACCTATCTTCAAATTAATTAACCTAATAATTAATAATGATTATGGTTGTCCTATTTAGTGATGTTCATTTGGAATCTGTTATAATCATTTAATTAATCAATTGGGTTGGGTAATTGATTATTCATTCTGATCAAGTGGATGAATTAATATTCATAAACTAATTAAAACAGGGGTGGATTACATACAGTGATAACTGGTGTAATTGTTGACAGAAGTGATAACTGCGTCACAGTTTAAATCCTTAATCAGTTGGAATATTTGACTTCGGGTATAAGGGTAATTTGACGAGGATACTCGCACTTTATATTTATGACCGATGGACTATTATGGACAAAAACCAGATAAACGTATCAAATAAACCAGGACAAAGGACAATTAACCCATGGTAATAAATTAAAATCAACACGTCAAACATCATGATTACGGAAGTTTAAATAAGCATAATTCTTTTATTATATTTCTCATCGTATCTTTATTTACTGTCATTTTATTACTCGCAATTTTATTTTCTGTCATTTTATTTATCGCAATTTATTTTACGCACTTTAATTTTTGTCATTTATTTTTACGCTTAAAATCGACAAACCGGTCATTAAACGGTAAAACCCCCATTTTATAATAATACTACTACTTATTTATATATATATTTTTACAAATAAACTTAATAATATAGCGTTAACTTCACCAGCTCCCTGTGGAACGAACCGGACTTACTAAAAACTACACTACTCTACGATTAGGTACACTGCCTATAGTGTTGTAGCAAGGTTTAGGTATATCCCATCCGTAAATTAATAAAACTTGTGTCATATTTTGTAGTATTTTGTATTAAAAATAATACTATTTCGTACCCTCACGCTACATCATCAAGTTTTTGGCGCCGCTGCCGGGGAGCGCTAAAACGCTATATTTTTAATTATAATAATATTGAAATAAAATATAATAATATAATAATATTGAAATAGAATATAATAATATAATAATATTGAAATAGAATATAATAATATAAAAATATTTAAGAATAAAAGTTTACGTAAAATTTAAAAAAAAAAAAGTCGTATTTATTAAATACTTCAGGGGTATATTATGTAACTTATAATTAATAATTGCTATCATGTCGCTTTCATGTGAATAGTAAATTAATTAATTTATTTTCATTTACTATTCATGAATAGTAAATGAATTAAAAAAAAAAAAAAAAAAAAAAAAAAAAATTGTGTAAAAAAAAAAAAAAAAAAAATCGTTTTTTTTAAAAGAAAAAAAAATCGTTTTTTAAAAAAAAAAAAATAAAAAAAAAAAAAAAAAAAAATAAAAAATTGTTTTTAAAAAAAAAAAAAAAAAAAAAAAAAAAAAAATTTGTGTAAAAAAAAAAAAAAAAAAAAATCGTTTTTTTTAAAAGAAAAAAAAAATCGTTTTAAAAAAAAAAATTTGTAAAAAAAAAAAATTCGTTTTTTTTAAAAAAATTTAAAAAAAAAAACGAAAAAAAAAAAAAAAAAAAAAAAAAAAAAAAAACGTAAAAAAAAACGTAAAAAAAAAAAAAAAAAAACGTAAAGAAAAAAAAAAAAAAAAAAAAAAAAAATTTATTAAAAAAAAAAAAATATATATATTTTTAAAATTTTGTCTATAAAAAAAAAAAAATTTTTTTTTTTTTTGTTTTATTACCTTTAGATTTTTAGACTATAGTCGCAACTTTTAGTATTAAGTTTAGTTTTGCCATAGTTATTTTTACTTCTAGAATTTTTAGGCTTTGCCGTAAAATCCCTTAAGTGCTTATTCCTTAGACTAAGTTTTAGGTGCTTTAGAATTTTACGACGCCGTATTTCGCACTACTTTCTTATTTTTATTTTTCGACGCCTATTTTTCGACCTTTTATTTTTCGACATTTTTCGACGCGCAATCTATTTCTTTCTTATTTCTCGCCATTCTAGTTTTTAGGACTTAGAATTTTTTTTCTACTTCTTCTCTAAATTTCTTAAAATTACGAAAATTTATTTTAAGTGGTTAAATTGATAGACATCAAAATTTTCTGGTTCGTAGTAATAGTTGGATTTGTACGTGGACCGGGTTATTGGAGCCAAACAGTCCTCAATTATATTGAGACCAAACGAATCCTGCCCCTCTGCTGCATCTTTTGGCTATTCGAAACGTGGGCAAAATCAGAAAAGTCTATTGGTTGGATAACTTATTATAATTTTTCTTTCCTTTTTAAAACTAATAGGATATTCAGTGAATGCACCGAGCAAGACGTTCACCACCTTTTGTACGTTCACCACCTGTAACTCGATCAAGACATCGTTTAACAAATATAGCTGCCGTTGATTTTTCTTTAGACTCGTCATCAAGTCGACCGAGTACTTCAACTCAAATTTCCGATAATCCAGTTTTTGAAACCAATATCACAATTGAGAATCCGGAGAATACTCAGGGACAATTCCGAGACCCTGATCCACTAATTATTCCTCCGGAACCACCAATCATTCAAACAGAGATTGTTGAGGAAGAAACCATTAAATCAGAAACCTCTAGTGATTCGGATACAACACTTCCTATCATGGAAAATCTAGAACCTCTAAGTATGGAAGATCGAATGAGAGCTACACGCACGGGCCAAGGTCATGCCATTATTAAACCAGAAGTTAATGCTCCAGATTATGAAATCAAAGGACAAATTCTACACATGGTAACTAATCAGTGCCAATATAGTGGTACGCCGAATGAAGACCCAAACGAACACCTTCGTACGTTTAAAAGAATTTGTACACTATTCAAAATCCGAGAAGTGGAAGATGAGCAGATCTATCTCATGTTATTTCCCTGGACTTTAAAGGGAGAAGCCAAAGATTGGTTAGAATCGTTACCTGAAGGGGCGATTGACACATGGGATGTTTTAGTTGAAAAATTTCTTAAACAATTCTTTCCGGCATCTAAAGCCGTGAGACTTCAAGGAGAAATTGTTACGTTCGCGCAAAAGCCAAATGAAACATTATATGAGGCGTGGACAAGATTCGGAAGGATGCTGAGAGGATGTCCTCAACACGGATTAGATACTTTTCAAATAGTACAAATCTTCTATAAAGGCGTAGACATCGCCACACGAAAAGACATCGACATAACCGCTGGTGGATCCATTATGAAGAAAACAGCAACTGAAGCTTACAAGATCATTGATAGCACAGCCTCCCACTCACATGAGTGGCATCAAGAAAAAGATATCTTTCGATCATCTAAAGTGGCTAGAGCCGATTCTAGCCATGACTTTGATTCCGTTTCAGCAAAAATAGATGCTTTCGAAAGACGAATGGAAAAGATGAATAAAGATATTCACGCAATACGAATCAGTTGTGAGCTATGCGGTGGACCACACTTATTGAAAGATTGTCACATTGAACCAACGATGGAACAAAGAGAGAATGTTTCCTATATGAACCAAAGGACGGGAAGTAATTATCAAAATAATTATCAACCGCCAAGGATAAACTTCAATCGAAATCAAAACATTCTTTACAATCCAAATGGACCCAACAACAACTCGTATAACCAACAAGGTTCGAATAACCAACCAACTCAAAACAACACTTTCAATCAACAAAGACCTAGCTTATATAAACCACCACAACAAACCGAAGAGAAAAAGTCAAATATGGAAGACGTGGTATTCAAGCTAGTTGAATCTCAAACACAATTTATTGAAACTCAAACCCAAACAAATGAGAGGTTTGATCAGTCATTAAGAACTCAACAAGCTTCCATTTTGAATCTAGAAAAACACGTAGGTACTCTTGCTAGCATGATGAGTGAGAGGGAACAAGGAAAGCTACCGAGTAATACTGAAGTAAATCCTCGGAATGAGAATGTTAATATGGTGTCAACAAATTCTGAAAAACCAGCTCCAGAAGATGGGAAGGTTTTAGATGAGAGTAAAAATGAAGAAGTTACACCACCACCACCCGAGTATGTAAAGCCAGTGGTGGCACCATACAAACCACCCATCCCGTTTCCAAGAAAAGGAGTTGAGTATGAGCAAGTGATAGGTAATAAAGATTGTGATACCTCTGGAAAGAAGAAGAAGAAAAAGAATAAGAAAGTGCAAGAAACAAAAGCCGTAAAAGTAAACCCGGTGAAGACAGTTCCACCAAAACCTCCACCTAGGGTAGGTGATCCGGGTGAATTTATTGTTCCTTGTCTACTTAGTGATTGTGTTATGTATGATGCACTAGCAGATTTAGGTGCGAGTGTGAGTGTTATGCCTCTTTCCTTATATAAGAGATTAGGTGTAGGTGAGTTAAGTCCAACGGATATGAGTGTTCGACTCTTTGATCAAACCATTAAGCACCCAGTTGGAATTGCTGACAACCTACCCGTTCAAGTAGGCAATTTAACCTTTCTAGTCGAATTTATTGTCATTGACATAGAAGAGGACCCAAACATTCCTCTAATTTTAGGTCGACCATTCTTTGCGTCCACCGGGGCGTTATTTGATGTAGGAAATGGAAGAATGACACTTAAAAGTGGTAACAAATCAATCACCTTTATGATTCGAAAGTCTAAATCTCCACCAACTAAAACCGTTGAACCAGTAAAAATGATTGGTAATAACCATGTTGTTTTACCAACTCCAACGGTAGTGCTTAGCAATAATAAAACGCCTAAGTGTGGGGAAAATGAAGTAAAACCTAATGATGACTTGATAATAAAGAACCCCGTTGTTGATACGAAATTAAATGACCCCGTTATTAACAGTTCAATGAAGAAACTTTTTAAACGGGCTATCGATGCTAGAAGTAAGGGGAACTTTAAGTTATGTAACCGGTTAGCATCCAATCTGTCGCCTAAAGAAAAGGCGAAACTAGTTGAATTTTGGGATATTACGGAAGAAGCCGGGCACTGGCTTAAAGAAAAAGTCACAGATAGGCAAGTTGATTATGGACCAAGAGAAATTGACGATGAAGTTAATCACAATTTTGACACCACAGCTACCTAACTGTGGGGAGATTCAAGTGTTCTAAAAAGAAAATGCTGTTTGGAGTTAGTTGTTCTGTTCTCGTGTAGTTCCGAGAATGGAATCCGATTGGTCTTTTCCGCTAGCAGACACTAAAGAACTAGTTTTCTCCCCCCATTCTGAATTTTTGTTTTTTTTAGGTTTTATATGAAATTAATATGCTTTTAAGTTTTGTGTGATATTTAAAAACAAAATTTACTTTAATTCATTAAGTTGAAAAAAATGATTTCTAAAATTCGTCGTGAGTTGAAGACTAGGTCATTAAGCCGAAATTGCTTTACCCGAGGGTGGGACGGCAAATTTTGTTATCATTATTTTTAATTTTATTGATCTAAAGTATGCCAAAAAGATATTAGACTTTATAAATTTTTGAACGTGGGGTAATATACCTAACTTCAAAAATATGTATATATATGCTTGTATTTTATATTATGTACAAAACAGGGTAGAACAACGCACTTTCAAAGACTAACATTAAGTTCAGCAATAGCTACTGATTTTGACGACAAGAAGCAAAATATCAAATGTGATGTAAAATAATATGCTTACAAACTGGGTATTTTTAATCACTTTTCTACACTAATCACCCTCATGAATTTATAATTATATTCTGATTTCATGCAAATGAGGGCATTGCATGATCTCAAGTGTGGGGAAGGGTTATAAATTCTCTCGGGTTTGCACTTAGTTTATTTGCCAAATTTTGTGAAAATTTAAAAAATTTTCAACTAAATGAATTTAAAATCATGTTTATACATATTTATGAACGGTGAAAACTAGGTGATAATACCGAAATTATCGTTACCTCGAAAAGGACATAAATTGATAAACAACTTAAAACGCTTGAATTCATTTAAAATGGAATAAAGGACAATAAAAAGGCAAAGAAAGAAACTAAGTGTGGGGAGAATGTACCAAGTTATTCAATTAAAAACTATCTATCACATATTTTTGTACAAACAATTGAAAATACTTTTGTTTTGAACGATAATCAACTGTTTTATCCGATGAAAGAAAAGAAGAGATGGATCTACACGATGAATCAATTCCATCATTTGAAGGAAGTAAAGTCTTCCGAAAAAGACACGCGCTTCTTGATTTAGGTCATGAAGTTGTCGTCCAGACCAGCTGTAGGTTGACGAAAAATCTAGAAAAGTCATCACTAAAATCAGCAGGAAATCCACGGACCTCAGCATCAAACAGGGTCACCATGTGGTCAGATTTATCCTAACCATGAGAAGGATTTATCTCGTACAATGGGGGGGGCACCGTGCAAATTAGCTTGATAAGACTAATGAATCAGATCCCCAGAAAGGATAATCTCCTTAAAGATTAAAAATCAGCTTTTAAGACTGATATTACTCAATCCTAGAGATTGACCTTAAAGATTGAGAATTCAAACTCATGGAATTCAATGATATCTAAACTCGAGCTTGAACGAGAAAATATTTTGATCAAAATTGCAAACCGATTTGTTTTCTGAAAATCCATTTTCAATGCGTTCATTACCATTGAACGTAAAATCCTAGGAATTCACCTGGAATTCATTAGGTCACCTGAACCAAATCGGGTGTCAACCGTAAGAACGGTGGTTGCATAGCATGGTCGGAGACAGGACCTTGTGCCAGACCGAAAAATCATAGGATGATCTTTACTATCGCTCCTACCAAGGATAGTTCTAGCATCCGACACGTTAATAAGACCATAATCATCTGCATGTCACGGGACATTGCCTTAACAGTTTCTTGTTCATCGCTTTCCTTTACAACCGGACGGTAGTTTGCCGAAAGGTAATATACGGAACAAGTAAACTGGATGTGTGCTTTCCGATACCGGGATAGCAGTGGATTACACGAACCTAAAAGTTTTAGCCAAAATATTGATCCACAAATATATTTTGCAACACCGATGATGGATCAAATCAGAAAACTTGTCTAGGGTAAAATCTAGCTTGAATTTTCAAAAGATCAAATGTTTTCATAAAGATCCAATTTCCTTAAAGGATCTAAATTTTTATAGTCATGTGGGACTGTAAACCGCCTTTCAAATGTGCACTTTGCTTTGGAAACCGAAAGTAAATCGGCTATTTGATTGCAAGTGTCGTTGACCTAAACCCGAGGCAACTGTGGATGACACACCCACCTTTAACCATCATTACTGTCATTGTTTATATCGCTATATCAAAATCACTGATGTACAAAATGTGATGAATAAAAAAGTGATTCATGTATGTTTTTATTTCAAGTTCTGTATTGCTTGAGGACAAGCAACGCTCAAGTGTGGGGATATTTGATAGTGTTCCAAATGAACATATATTTAGTAGCAATATCGTTCCAATATGTAAAGTTTTTAAATGTAATTTCCTTATTTTTAGTTGTAATAGTTAAATAAATAAGTGCGAAGACGAAAGACGCAAATCGCTCGAAAATGAAGATTTAAAGACAAAAACGAAGATTTGAAAGACCAAAAGGTCCAAAAAGCTCAAATGTACAAGATACAATTCAAAAGGTTCAATTTATTGATGAAGAACGTCTAAAAATGACAAGAGTACAAGTTACAAAACGCAAAGTACAAGATATAAAATTGTACGAAAGGACGTTCGAAAATCCGAAACCAGGACATGAACCAACTCTCAACGCTCGACGCAACGGTGTAAAAATTACGAGTCAACTATGCACAAGAATAAAATATAATATTTAAATAAATCATAATAAGAATAATATTAAATAATAAAAAGTTGTTAATTGAGCATAGTTCAGGGGTCGTAAATGAAAATTTGAATTCTAATTTAGCCTATAAATGGAACGATTGTAACGATGAGAAGAGATATATTTTTTCGATCTTTTTTTTCTTTCTATCTATTTTCTTACTTTTCTATATCAATATCCAATATCTATATTTATAATTCTCTATCATAATGTTAATGTAATAAGATATAACAATAATCTTAATTTTAAGTTTAAATTATGATAATAATAAGATTTATGATAGAGATCGTTTGAGTGTGTAAGTCGAAATTCTGTCCGTGTAACGCTACGCTATTTTTAATCATTGTAAGTTATGTTCAACCTTTTTACATTAATGTCTCGTAGCTAAGTTATTATTATGCTTATTTAAAATGAAGTACTCATGATGTTGGGCTAATTACTAAAATTGGGTTATTGAACTTTGTACCATAATTAAGGTTTGGGCAAAAGACCGACACTTGTGGAAATTAGACTATTGACTATTAATAGATGGGGGGTATTGTCTAATTGAGTGACAACTCATTGGAGTCTGTCGAACCTATCTTCAAATTAATTAACCTAATAATTAATAATGATTATGGTTGTCCTATTTAGTGATGTTCATTTGGAATCTGTTATAATCATTTAATTAATCAATTGGGTTGGGTAATTGATTATTCATTCTGATCAAGTGGATGAATTAATATTCATAAACTAATTAAAACAGGGGTGGATTACATACAGTGATAACTGGTGTAATTGTTGACAGAAGTGATAACTGCGTCACAGTTTAAATCCTTAATCAGTTGGAATATTTGACTTCGGGTATAAGGGTAATTTGACGAGGATACTCGCACTTTATATTTATGACCGATGGACTATTATGGACAAAAACCAGATAAACGTATCAAATAAACCAGGACAAAGGACAATTAACCCATGGTAATAAATTAAAATCAACACGTCAAACATCATGATTACGGAAGTTTAAATAAGCATAATTCTTTTATTATATTTCTCATCGTATCTTTATTTACTGTCATTTTATTACTCGCAATTTTATTTTCTGTCATTTTATTTATCGCAATTTATTTTACGCACTTTAATTTTTGTCATTTATTTTTACGCTTAAAATCGACAAACCGGTCATTAAACGGTAAAACCCCCATTTTATAATAATACTACTACTTATTTATATATATATTTTTACAAATAAACTTAATAATATAGCGTTAACTTCACCAGCTCCCTGTGGAACGAACCGGACTTACTAAAAACTACACTACTCTACGATTAGGTACACTGCCTATAGTGTTGTAGCAAGGTTTAGGTATATCCCATCCGTAAATTAATAAAACTTGTGTCATATTTTGTAGTATTTTGTATTAAAAATAATACTATTGAAATAGAATATAATAATATAATAATATTGAAATAGAATATAATAATATAAAAATATTTAAGAATCTTTACGTAAATTTTTTAAAAAAAAAAGTCGTATTTATTAAATACTTCAGGGGTATATTATGTAACTTATAATTAATAATTGCTATCATGTCGCTTTCATGTGAATAGTAAATTAATTAATTTATTTTCATTTACTATTCATGAATAGTAAATGAATTAAAAAAAAAAAAGTTTTAAAAAAAATTATAATTATAAAAAAATTATTAATTTGTAAAAAAAAATCGTTTTTTTAAAAAAAAAAAAAAAAAAAAAATCATTTTTTTTTAAAAAAAAAAAAAAAAAAAAAAAAAAAAAAAAAAAAAATTTGTGTAAAAAAAAAAAAATCGTTTTTTTTTTTTAAAAAGAAAAAAAAAATCGTTTTAAAAAAAAAAAAAAAAAAAAAAAAAAAAAAAACGTAAAAAAAAAAAAACGTAAAAAAAAAAAAAAAAAAAAAAAAAAAAAAAAAAAAAAACGTAAAAAAAAAAAAAAACGTAAAAACAAAAACGTAAAAAAAAAAACGTAAAAAAAAAAAAAAAAAAAAAAAAAAATTATTAAAAAAAAAATATATATATTTTTAAAATTTTGTCTATAAAAAAAAAAATGTTTTTTTTTAGTTTTATTACCTTTAGATTTTTAGACTATATTCGCAACTTTTAGTATTAAGTTTAGTTTTGCCATAGTTATTTTTACTTCTAGAATTTTTAGGCTTTGCCGTAAAATCCCTTAAGTGCTTATTCCTTAGACTAAGTTTTAGGTGCTTTAGAATTTTACGACGCCGTATTTCGCACTACTTTCTTATTTTTATTTTTCGACGCCTATTTTTCGACCTTTTATTTTTCGACATTTTTCGACGCGCAATCTATTTCTTTCTTATTTCTCGCCATTCTAGTTTTTAGGACTTAGAATTTTTTTTCTACTTCTTCTCTAAATTTCTTAAAATTACGAAAATTTATTTTAAGTGGTTAAATTGATAGACATCAAAATTTTCTGGTTCGTAGTAATAGTTGGATTTGTACGTGGACCGGGTTATTGGAGCCAAACAGTCCTCAATTATATTGAGACCAAACGAATCCTGCCCCTCTGCTGCATCTTTTGGCTATTCGAAACGTGGGCAAAATCAGAAAAGTCTATTGGTTGGATAACTTATTATAATTTTTCTTTCCTTTTTAAAAACTAATAGGATATTCAGTGAATGCACCGAGCAAGACGTTCGCCGCCGGTCATACGTTCACCACCTGTAACTCGATCAAGACATCGTTTAACAAATATCGCCGCCGTTGATTTTTCTTTAGAATCGTCATCTAGTCGACCAAGAACTCTAACTCAAATTTCCGATAATCCATCTTTTGAACCCGACTTCACAATTAAGAACCCGGAGCATATTCAAGGACAATTCCAAGATCTTGAACCACTAATTATTCCTCCTGAGCCACAAACCATTAAATCAGAATCCTCTAGTGATTCGTATTCAACAAATTCAATTATGGAAGTAACGGAACCTCTAAGTATGGAAGACCGAATGAGAGCTACACGCACGGGCCAAGGTCACGCCATTATTAAGCCAGAAGTTAATGCTCCAGATTATGAAATTAAAGGACAAATCCTACACATGGTAACTAACCAATGCCAATTCAGTGGTGCACCGAATGAAGACCCAAACGAACACCTTCGTACGTTTAAAAGAATTTGTACACTATTCAAAATCCGAGAAGTGGAAGATGAGCAGATCTATCTCATGTTGTTTCCCTGGACTTTAAAGGGAGAAGCCAAAGATTGGTTAGAATCGTTACCTGAAGGGGCGATTGACACATGGGATGTTTTAGTTGAAAAATTTCTTAAACGATTCTTTCCGGCATCCAAAGCCGTGAGACTTCAAGGAGAAATTGTTACGTTCGCGCAAAAGCCAAATGAAACATTATATGAGGCGTGGACAAGATTCGGAAGGATGTTGAGAGGATGTCCTCAACACGGTTTAGACACTTACCAAATAGTACAAATATTCTACCAAGGTGTCAACGTTGCCACACGAAAAGACATCGACATAACCGCTGGTGGATCCATTATGAAGAAAACCGCAACTGAAGCTTACAAAATTATTGATAACACAGCCTCCCACTCGCATGAGTGGCACCAAGAAAAAGATATCTTTCGATCATCTAAAGCGGCTAGAGCCGATTCTAGCCCTGACTTTGATTCCGTTTCCGCAAAAATAGATGCTTTCGAAAGACGAATGGAAAAGATGAATAAAGATATTCACGCAATACGAATCAGTTGTGAGCAATGCGGTGGACCACACTTATTGAAAGATTGTCACATTGAACCAACGATGGAACAACGAGAGAATGTTTCCTATATGAACCAAAGGCCGGGAAATAATTATCAAAATAATTATCAACCGCCAAGGCTAAACTTAAATCGAAATCAAAACATTCTTTACAATCCAAAAGGACCCGAAAATAACTGGTATAACCAACAAGGTCCGAATAACCAACCAACTCAAAACAACACTTTCAATCAACAAAGACCTAGCTTGTATAAACCACCACAACAACCCGAAGAGAAAAAGCCAAATCTAGAAGAAATGATGGCAAAGCTGATTGAATCTCAAACACAATTCATTACATCTCAAACCCAAACGAACGAGAGGTTTGATCAGTCATTAAGAACTCAACAAGCTTCCATTTTGAATCTAGAAAAACACGTAGGTACTCTTGCTAGCATGATGAGTGAGAGGGAACAAGGAAAGCTACCGAGTAATACTGAAGTAAATCCTCGGAATGAGAATGTTAATATGGTGTCAACGAATTCTGAAAAACCAGCATCAGAAGATGGGAAGGTTTTAGATGAGAGTAACAATGAAGAAGTTACACCACCACCACCCGAGTATGTAAAGCCAGTGGTGGCACCATACAAACCACCCATCCCGTTTCCAAGAAAAGGAGTTGAGTATGAGCAAGTGATAGGTAATAAAGATTGTGATACCTCTGGAAAGAAGAAGAAGAAAAAGAATAAGAAAGTGCAAGAAACAAAAGCCGTAAAAGTAAACCCGGTGAAGATAGTTCCACCAAAACCTCCTCCTAGGATAGGTGATCCGGGTGAATTTATTGTTCCTTGTCTACTTAGTGATTGTGTCATGTATGATGCACTAGCAGATTTAGGTGCAAGTGTGAGTGTTATGCCTCTTTCCTTATATAAGAGATTAGGTGTAGGTAAGTTAAGTCCAACGGATATGAGTGTTCGACTCTTTGATCAAACCATTAAGCACCCAGTTGGAATTGCTGACAACCTACCCATTCAAGTAGGCAATTTAACCTTTCTAGTCGAATTTATTGTCATTGACATAGAAGAGGACCCAAACGTTCCTCTGATTTTAGGTCGACCATTCTTTGCGTCCACCGGGGCGTTATTTGATGTAGGAAATGGAAGAATGACACTTAAAAGTGGTAACAAATCAATCACCTTTATGATTCGAAAGTCTAAATCTCCACCAACTAAAACCGTTAAACCAGTAAAAACGATTGGTAATAACCATGTTGTTTTACCAACTCCAACGGTAGTGCTTAGCAATAATAAAACGCCTAAGTGTGGGGAAAATGAAGTAAAACCTAATGATGACTTGATAATAAAGAACCCCGTTGTTGATACGAAATTAAATGACCCCGTTATTAACAGTTCAATGAAGAAACTTTTTAAACGGGCTATCGATGCTAGAAGTAAGGGGAACTTTAAGTTATGTAACCGGTTAGTATCCAATCTGTCGCCTAAAGAAAAGGCGAAACTAGTTGAATTTTGGGATATTACGGAAGAAGCCGGGCACTGGCTTAAAGAAAAAGTCACAGATAGGCAAGTTGATTATGGACCAAAAGAAATTGACGATGAAGTTAATCACAATTTCGACACCACAGCTACCTAAGTGTGGGGAGATTCAAATGTTCTAAGAAAATGTTATCTAGAGTTAGTTGTTCTGTTCTCGTGTAGTTCCGAGAATGGAATCCGATTGGTCTTTTCCGCTAGCAGACACTAAAGAACTAGTTTTCTCCCCCCATTCTGAATTTTTTTTTTTTAGGTTTTATATGAAATTAATATGCTTTTAAGTTTTGTGTGATATTTAAAAACAAAATTTACTTTAATTCATTAAGTTGAAAAAATGATTTCTAGAATTCGTCGTGAGTTGAAGACTAGGTCATTAAGCCGAAATTGCTTTACCCGAGGGTGGGACGGCAAATTTTGTTATCATTATTTTTAATTTTATTGATCTAAAGTATGCCAAAAAGATATTAGACTTTATAAATTTTTGAACGTGGGGTAATATACCCAACTTCAAAAATATGTATATATATGTTTGTATTTTATATTATGTACACAACAGGGTAAAACAGCGCACTTTCAAAGACTGTCATTAAGTTCAACAAAAAGCTACTAATTTTGATGACAAGGCGCAAAATATCAAATGTGATGTAAAATAATATGCTTACAAACTGGGTATTTTTAATCACTTTTCTACACTAATCACCCTCATGAATTTATAATTATAGTCTGATTTCATGCAAATGAGGGCATTGCATGATCTTAAGTGTGGGGAAGGGTTATAAATTCTCTCAGGTTTATACTTGGTTTATTTGTCAAATTTTGTGAAAATTTGAAAAATTTTCAACTAAATGAACTCAAAATCATGTTTATACATATTTATGAACGATGAAAACTAGGTGATAATACCGAAATTATCGTTACCTCGGAAAGGACATAAATTGAGAAACACCCTAAAACGCTTGAATTCATTTAAAATGAAATAAAAGAAAATAAAAAGGCAAAGAAAGAAACTAAGTGTGGGAAGAATGTACCAAGCTATTCAATTTAAAACAAATATCACATATTTTTGTACAAGATTATTGCAGGTACTTTTGCTTTGGACGATACTAATCAGTTTTACCCGGTTTACTGTAATACATTTGAAAGAAAGATGGATCTACACGATGAATCAATTCCATCATTAAAAGGAAGTAAAGTCTTCCGAAAAAGACACGCGCTTCTTGATTTAGGTCATGAAGTTGTCGTCCAGACCAGCTGTAGGTTGACGAAAAATCTAGAAAAGTCATCTCTAAAATCAGCAGGAAATCCACGGACCTCAGCATCAAACAGGGTCGCCAAGTGGTCAGATTTATCCTAACCATGAGAAGGATTTATCTCGTACAATGGGGAGGCACCGTGCAAATTAGCTTGATAAGACTAATGAATCAGATCCCCAGAAAGGATAATCTCCTTAAAGATTAAAAATCAGCTTTTAAGACTGATATTACTCAATCCTAGAGATTGACCTTAAAGATTGAGAATTCAAACTCATGGAATTCAATGATATCTAAACTCGAGCTTGAACGAGAAAATATTTTGATCAAAAAAATACAAACCGATTTGTTTTCTGAAAATCCATTTTCAATGCGTTCATTACCATTGAACGTAAAATCCTAGGAATTCACCTAGAATTCATTAGGTCACCTGAACCAAATCGGGTGTCAACCGTAAGAACGGTGGTTGCATAGCATGGTCGGAGACAGGACCTTGTGCCAGACCGAAAAATCATAGGATGATCTTTACTATCGCTCCTACCAAGGATAGTTCTAGCATCCGACACGTTAATAAGACCATAATCATCTGCATGTCACGGGACATTGCCTTAACAGTTTCTTGTTCATCGCTTTCCTTTACAACCGGACGGTAGTTTGCCGAAAGGTAATATACGGAACAAGTAAACTGGATGTGTGCTTTCCGATACCGGGATAGCAGTGGATTACACGAACCTAAATGTTTTTAGCCAAAATATTGATCCACAAATATATTTTGCAACACCAATGGTGGATCAAATCAGAAAACTTGTCTAGGGTAAAATCTAGCTTGAATTTTTAAAAGATCAAATGTTTTCATAAAGATCCAATTTCCTTAAAGGATCTAAATTTTTATAGTCATGTGGGACTGTAAACCGCCTTTCAAATGTGCACTTTGCTTTGGAAACCGAAAGTAAATCGGCTATTTGATTGCCAGTGTCGTTGACCTAAACCCGAGGCAACTGTGGATGACACACCCACCTTTAACCATCATTACTGTCATTGTTTATACCGCTATATCAAAATCACTGATGTACAAAATGTGATGAATAAAAAAGTGATTCATGTATATTTTTATTTCAAGTTCTGTATTGCTTGAGGACAAGCAACGCTCAAGTGTGGGGATATTTGATAGTGCTCCAAATGAACATATATTTAGTAGCAATATCGTTCCAATATGTAAAGTTTTTAAATGTAATTTCCTTATTTTTAGTTGTAATAGTTAAATAAATAAGTGCGAAGACGAAAGACGCAAATCGCTCGAAAATGAAGATTTAAAGACAAAAACGAAGATTTGAAAGACCAAAACGTCCAAAAAAAGCTCAAATGTACAAGATACAATTCAAAAGGTTCAATTTATTGATGAAGAACGTCTAAAAATGACAAGAGTACAAGTTACAAAACGCAAAGTACAAGATATTAAATTATACGAAAGGACGTTCGAAAATCCGGAACCGGGACATGAACCAACTCTCAACGCTCGACGCAACGGTGTAAAAATTACGAGTCAACTATGCACAAGAATAAAATATAATATTTAAATAAATCATAATAAGAATAATATTAAATAATAAAAAGTTGTTAATTGAGCATAGTTCAGGGGTCGTAAATGAAAATTCAATTTATAATTTCTCCTATAAAAGAACGATATGTAACGATGTAAGGGAGGGAGTATTTTTTCGATCTTTTTTTCTTTCTATCTTTTTTTCTTATTTTTCTATATCAAATATCAATATCTATATTTATAATTCTCTATCATAATGTTAATGTAATCAGATATAACAATAATCTTAATTTTAATTTTAAATTATGATAATAATAAGATTTATGATAGAGATCGTTTGAGTGTGTAAGTCGAAATTCTGTCCGTGTAACGCTACGCTATTTTTAATCATTGTAAGTTATGTTCAACCTTTTTACATTAATGTCTCGTAGCTAAGTCGTTATTATGCTTATTTAAAATGAAGTAATCATGATGTTGGGCTAATTACTAAAATTGGGTAATTGGGCTTTGTACCATAATTGGGGTTTGAACAAAAGAACGACACTTGTGGAAATTGAACTATGGGCTATTAATAGATGGGGGGTATTGTCTAATTGAGTGACAACTCATTGGAGTCTGTCGAACCTATCTTCAAATTAATTAACCTAATAATTAATAATGATTATGGTTGTCCTATTTAGTGATGTTCATATGGAATCTGTTATAATCATTTAATTAATCAATTGGGTTGGGTAATTGATTATTCATTCTGATCAAGTGGATGAATTAATATTCATAAACTAATTAAAACAGGGGTGGATTACATACAGTGATAACTGGTGTAATTGTTGACAGAAGTGATAACTGCGTCACAGTTTAAATCCTTAATCAGTTGGAATATTTGACTTCGGGTATAAGGGTAATTTGACGAGGATACTCGCACTTTATATTTATGACCGATGGACTATTATGGACAAAAACCAGATAGATGTATCAAATAAACCAGGACAAAGGACAATTAACCCATGGTAATAAATTAAAATCAACACGTCAAACATCATGATTACGGAAGTTTAAATAAGCATAATTCTTTTATTATATTTCTCATCGTATCTTTTATTTTCTGTCATGATCACGGGTTTTAATTTATTATTATTATTATTAATTACTTAATTATTATTATTATTATTAATTTTAGTTTTATTTTTACTTTTTACTTTATATTTATGTATTTTGTTTAATTAGTTTAATTAAAATTTGTAGTTTTATTAAATAAATAATATAAAAATAATATTTTTATAAAAATTGTACTTTTTACAACTTTTTGTATATTTTTATATTTTGTACCTTTTTAATCGCTGTAGCGTAATATTTATATTTTTTAGCTCATAATTAATTTTAAAATTAGTTTTTACTATAGTTATTTTTACTCCTAGATTTTTAGGCTTTGCCGTAGAATTCCTTAAGTGCTTTTTCTTTAGATTAAGATTTAGGTGCTTTAGAATTTTGCGACGCTTTTTTTTAAGTTTTAGTTTCTTTTTAAGTTATTTCCATTTGGGATTTAGTTTTTCCTGTAAGCTTTAATATTTTTAGAGACCTTTTACTATGTATCAATTATCATTTCAATTAGTAATTTCAATTTGCGATTATAATTTTAAGTTAGTTGTAGTAATAAGGTTAAATTAGTTAAGTATTTTTAAGTTTTGATAAGTTTCTTTTATTTCCGTCACCTTTTATTTTTCAACCATTTTTCTTTTTCGACATTTTTCGACGCGCAATCTTTTTCTCTCTTATTTCTCGCTATTCTAGTTTTAGGACTTAGAATTTTATTCTACTTCTTATCTAAAATTCTTAAAATTACGAAAATTTATTTTAAGTGGTTAAATTGATAGACATCAAAATTTTCTGGTTCGTAGTAATAGTTGGATTTGTACGTGGACCGGGTTATTGGAGCCAAACAGTCCTCAATTATATTGAGACCAAACGAATCCTGCCCCTCTGCTGCATCTTTTGGCTATTCGAAACGTGGGCAAAATCAGAAAAGTCTATTGATTGGATAACTTATTATAATTTTTCTTTCCTTTTAAAAACTAATAGGATATTCAGTGAATGCACCGAGCAAGACGTTCATCACCTTTTGTACGTTCACCACCTGTAACTCGATCAAGACATCGTTTAACAAATATAACCGCCGTTGATTTTTCTTTAGAATCGTCATCCAGTCGACCAAGTACTTCAGTTCAAATTTCCGATAATCCAGTTTTTGAAACCAACCTCACAATTGAGAATCCAGAAAATATTCAGGAACGGTTCATAGATCCTGAACCATTAAACTTTCCTCCGGAACCACCAATCATTCAAACAGAGATTGTTGAGGAACGAACTATTAAATCAGAATCATCTATTGATACCGAGTCAACAAATTCAATTATGGAGAATCTGGAACCTTTAAGTATGGAAGACCGAATGAGAGCTAAACGCACTGGCCAAGGTCACGCAATTACTCATCCAGACATTAATGCGCCAGATTATGAAATCAAAGGACAAATTCTACACATGGTAACTAATCAATGCCAATTTAGTGGTGCGCCGAAGGAAGATCCAAATGAACATCTACGTACCTTTAATAGGATCTGCACACTATTTAAAATCCGAGAAGTGGAGGATGAACAGATATATCTCATGTTATTTCCCTGGACTTTAAAGGGAGAAGCCAAAGATTGGTTGGAATCGTTACCTGAAGGGGCGATTGATACATGGGACGTTTTAATTGATAAATTTCTTAAACAATTTTTTCCTGCATCTAAAGCAGTAAGACTTCAAGCAGAAATTGTTACGTTCACACAGAAACCAAATGAAACTCTATATGAGGCGTGGACAAGATATGGAAAGTTGTTAAGAGGATGTCCGCAACATGGTTTAGACACCTGTCAAATAGTACAAATATTTTACCGAGGATGCGACATCACTACAAGAAAAGACATAGATATAGCAGCTGGTGGTTCTATTATGAAGAAAACCGAAACTGATGCTTACAAAATTATTGATAACACTGCTTCCCACTCACATGAGTGGCACCAAGAAAAAGATATCATTAGATCATCTAAAGCAGCTAGAGCCGATTCTAGCCATGACTTAGATTCCATTTCCGCAAAGATAGATGCTGTGGAGAGACGAATGGAAAAGATGACTAAGGATATTCACTCAATACGAATTAGTTGTGAGCAGTGTGGAGGACCACATTTGACAAAAGATTGTCTCAGTATTGAATTAACAATGGAACAAAGAGAGAATATTTCATACATAAACCAAAGGCCTGGAAATAATTATCAGAATAATTATCAACCGCCAAGACCGATTTACAATCAAAACCAGAATTATAACCGAAATATTCCATACAATAACCAACAAGGTCCTAGCAATCAACAAGTATCCAATAATACTTATAATCAGCAAAGACCGAATTTTCAAAACAAACCACCACAACAAACCGATGATAAAAAGCCGAATTTAGAAGATATGATGACGAAGCTAGTTGAAACTCAAACGCAGTTTTTCACATCTCAAAAACAAACCAATGAACAAAATGCTCAAGCATTTAGAAATCAACAAGCTTCTATTCAAAATCTAGAACAAGAAGTAAGTAACCTAGCAAGGTTAATAGGTGAAAGAAAACCGGGAAGTTTACCTAGCGATACAAACGCTAACCCCCGGAATGAAACAGCTAAAGCTATTACCACAAGAAGTGGTACAACACTTAAACCACCTGAAATACCTGTAACTTCTGATGAAACTATTCCTACTCCACAAGAACCACAACCTGATCAAGATAAGGAAAAAGAACCGGTAGTTGAAAAGGTTAATGAAGATAACACAGTTAAGGCTAAACCTTATGTTAAACCATACCAACCACCACTTCCTTACCCGAGTAAAATGAAGAAGGAAAAACTTGAAGCCGAGCAATCCAAATTCTTGGATATGTTTAAACAGATAAATGTAAATCTTCCTTTCATTGATGTGATTTCAGGAATGCCAAGATATGCTAAATTCTTGAAAGATCTAATCACGAATAGAAAGAAAATGGAAGAACTCTCGGCTGTTACTATGAATGCTAATTGTTCAGCAGTGCTGTTGAATAAGATACCAGAAAAACTATCTGATCCGGGAAGTTTCACAATTCCATGTTTTCTGGGTAGTCTTAGTTCAATAGAAGCATTAGCAGATTTAGGTGCTAGTATAAATCTAATGCCGTATTCACTATACGCTAAACTAGACCTTGGAGAATTGAAACCAACCAGAATAAGCATACAACTAGCCGATAGATCAATAAAATATCCTAGAGGGATAATGGAGAACATGCTAGTTAAAGTTGGTACTTTAGTATTTCCAGTAGATTTTGTTGTTCTAGACATGGAAGAAGATTCTCAAGTTCCTCTCATATTAGGAAGACCATTCTTAAACACGGCTAAAGCAATGATAGACGTGTTCGGTAAGAAACTGACCCTAAGTATAGAGGATGAGAGTGTTACCTTTTCAGTTGATAGAGCAATGCAACAACCACAATCTGCAGATGATACATGTTATTATATTAAAACTATAGATGCACATGCAGAATTATTAAAAGAATTTCCAGAATTACAAGGAACAGGAGAATGTTCTTTAGGAGAAGGTAATAAACCAATTGATGAAGCTGAAATGTTAGCTACACTTATAGCTAATGGATATGAACCAACAACAGAAGAAATTCAAATGCTAAAAGAAGAAGACAGATATCGATATAAATCATCGATAGAAGAACCTCCGAAATTAGAGTTAAAGCCACTTCCAAACCATTTGGAATACGCTTATTTACATGGTGAATCTGAATTACCTGTAATAATATCGTCTTCTCTTACTAAAAATGAGAAATCACAACTCATTTCTGTGTTGAAAGCTCATAAACCAGCCATTGCATGGAAGATTCATGATATTAAAGGAATAAGTCCTTCGTATTGCACACATAAAATCCTTATGGAAGAAGGTCATAAAACGTATGTGCAACGCCAACGAAGACTAAATCCTAATATGCAAGATGTAGTTAAGAAAGAGATTATTAAACTGCTAGATGCAGGTTTGATATATCCAATTTCTGATAGTCCATGGGTAAGCCCAGTTCAATGCGTACCTAAGAAGGGTGGCATGACTGTCATCACAAATGAGAAGAATGAGCTTATTCCTACTAGGACTGTAACAGGATGGCGTGTATGTATTGATTATAGAAAATTAAATGACGCCACCAGAAAAGATCACTTTCCCTTACCTTTCATAGATCAAATGTTGGAAAGATTAGCCGGAAATAGTTACTATTGTTTTCTAGATGGATTTTCCGGATATTTTCAAATTCCAATAGCACCCGAAGATCAAGAGAAAACCACATTCACGTGCCCTTATGGTACTTTTGCTTACAAACGCATGCCATTTGGACTTTGTAACGCCCCTGCAACCTTTCAAAGGTGTATGATGGCGATTTTTCACGACATGATAGAAGAATGCATGGAAGTATTCATGGATGACTTTTCAGTCTTCGGTGATACATTTAAATCATGTCTAGTAAATCTGGAACGAATGCTAATTAGATGCGAAAAATCAAATCTAGTACTTAATTGGGAGAAATGCCATTTTATGGTTAAAGAAGGCATCGTTCTTGGACATAAAATTTCAAAAGAAGGAATTGAAGTGGATAGAGCTAAAGTAGATGTAATTGCTAAACTTCCACATCCCACCAATGTTAGAGGAGTTAGGAGTTTTCTAGGGCATGCCGGTTTTTACCGACGTTTCATAAAAGATTTTTCTAAAATTGCCACTCCTATGAATAAACTCCTAGAAAAGGATGCGCCATTCATCTTTTCAGATGAATGTATCAAATCTTTTAATATTCTTAAAGAAAAACTCACTAATGCACCGATCATGATAACACCAAATTGGAATCTACCATTTGAACTAATGTGCGATGCAAGTGATTTTGCAATGAGAGCCGTTTTAGGACAAAGGATTGAAAAACGATTTCAACCTATATATTATGCTAGTAAGACATTACAAGGAGCACAAACGAACTATACAACTACTGAAAAAGAACTCCTTGCTATTGTCTTTGCTTTTGATAAATTTCGATCATATCTAGTTCTATCAAAAACGGTGGTCTATACCGACCATTCTGCTCTTAGATACCTATTTTCAAAACAAGATGCTAAACCAAGATTAATCCGTTGGATCTTACTCTTACAAGAGTTTGATATTGAAATCCGAGATAAAAAAGGAGCAGAAAATCTCGCCGCTGATCATCTTTCTCGTCTTGAAAATCCCGAATTAGAAGTTCTGAATGAATCGGCCATACAAGACAACTTTCCTGATGAATATCTATTGAAGATAGATTATAAAGAAATCCCATGGTTTGCAGACTATGCAAACTACTTAGTTTGTGGATTCCTTGAAAAAGGATTATCATACCAAAGACGAAAGAAATTCTTCAGTGATATAAAACACTATTTCTGGGAAGATCCACATCTGTTTAAAAGTTGTCCCGATGGAATAATACGCCGATGTGTATTTGGAGATGAAGCTAGTAAAATTTTAAACCATTGTCACACAGGACCAACAGGAGGGCATTATGGGCCTCAACTAACAGCAAGAAAAGTTTATGAAGCTGGATTCTATTGGCCTACAATTTACAAAGACGCACACCTTCTTTGCAAATCCTGTGATGCATGTCAAAGGGCCGGAAGAATAAGTCAACGTGATGAAATGCCACAAAATGTCATCCAAGTATGTGAAGTATTTGACATTTGGGGTATTGACTTTATGGGTCCATTTCCAAAATCTCATAATAATCTATATATACTCGTAGCCATTGATTATGTATCTAAATGGGCGGAAGCACAAGCTCTCCCAACTAACGATGCACGAGTTGTAGTCAACTTTTTAAAACGTCTTTTTGCAAGGTTTGGAACACCGAAAGCTTTAATAAGTGATCGGGGTACTCATTTCTGTAATAATCAACTTGAGAAAGTTCTTAAAAGATATGGAGTAACTCATAAAATCTCCACCGCATATCATCCACAAACAAGTGGACAAGTTGAAAATACCAACCGAGCTTTAAAACGTATTCTAGAGAAAACCGTAGGATCAAATCCAAAGGAATGGTCCATTAAATTGGAGGATGCACTCTGGGCTTTTAGAACAGCCTACAAAACTCCAATTGGAACCACACCTTTTAGACTTGTTTATGGAAAAGCATGTCATCTTCCAGTAGAAATTGAACACAAAGCATTTTGGGCTTTGAAGACATGTAATCTTGATTTACATGAAGCCGGACGTCTACGATTAAGTCAACTAAACGAATTAGAAGAATTAAGACATGAAGCATACGAAAATTCGTTAATCTATAAAGAAAGAACGAAGAAATGGCATGATAAAAGAATCAGAAGTTCAAAAGAATTCAAAGAAGGAGACAGAGTTCTTCTTTTCAATTCACGATTCAAGCTATTTCCTGGAAAATTGAAATCAAGATGGTCTGGACCATTCATAGTCAAAAGAGTTTTCCCATACGGAACGATAGAATTGATAAATTCAAATGGGATTGAATTTAAAGTTAATGGTCACAGAGTTAAACATTACATACATGGTCCGATGGAAGTCGACAACGAAGTTAATCACAATTTCGACACCACAGCTAACTAAGTGTGGGGAGAATCAAGTCTTTAAAGGATAATATGAATTTCTGTTAGAGTTAGATTGTCTGTTTTCGTGTAGTTCTCGAAAATGGAACACGTATGGTCTTTCCCTAGCAGACCCTAAAGAACTAGTCTTCTCCCCCCATTCTGAATTTTTATTTTTTTTAGGTTTTTACGAAATGAAGACTGCCTGTGAACTAAACCATGGTCTAATGCTACACGCTTTGATCACTAAAAGAAATAATGACATACTACCGAGTGAATTAGTATCAGTAATCAGAGAAAGAATGGACGGAGTTAGAAAAGGATCCAGATGCGAAGATAATAAGTTACAATTTGGTAAAGGAAAATCAAAATCCGCAGCAAAAAGAAGAGCACGACACCTAGAAAAATGTCACAAATGCGGAAAATGGTCACATGGAGGTAAATGTTCAAATAATCAAACCTATTCAAATACAGAATTTGTTACTTTATGCAGAGACGGACCGTTCATATGTTTAGAAGAAAAGACAATGAATGCTCGAGGTTACGCCTATGCAGCCATGGAAAACCAATTAAACCGACTATCTTATGAATATAATAGATCATATAACTAAGAAATCTATTTCACAGGTATGTCTGTACAGTTTTTATTTTTATTTTTATTTTTAACCTTTTGATAATAAACGCTAATTTGTTCGCTAAAAAGTATTAAATTGGTATTAAATAAAATTAGGTTTGGCGACCGAAAGTATTGATATCCTTCAAAAATTTATTACATCACTGCGAAATTTAACGTTTATTCTTAAGGTATAAATATCTTTAATCAATCAACCCAAAATATTTCAAAAATTCGTCATGAGTTAAATTAGGTCTTAGAACCGAAATTACTTTACCGAAAAGAGGGGCGCATATTTTTGATAATATTTGATTGATTAAAGTGGGATAAAAAAACAAAAAGATTTTTAATTTATTTTTACCATGTTTTTAAAATTAATATTTAAATCTTAAATTAATATTGTAAACTTTGTAAAAACAATATATTTAAAATTGTAAATATTTGAATTTTTAAATTAAGTTTGGTATGAATTTATAATATGAATTTTTAAATTAAGTTTGGTGTGAATTTTTAATTTTTAAAATATTAATTTTTAATTTTATGCATTTTAAATTTTGAGTTTGGTGTGAATTTTTAATATTAATTTTGAATTTTATATTTAAGTTGTGTGAATTTAAAAACAAAAATTTACTTTATCTCATTAAGTTAAGAATATGATTTTTAAAATTCGTCGTAAGTTGAAGACTAGGTCTTTGAACCGAAATTGCTTTACCCGAGGGAGGGACGAGAACTTTTATTATCAATATTTTTAATCTTGTTGATTTAAAGTATGCCAAAAACATAAAAAAAACCCAAAAATCTTAGCTTTTAAAACAATCGCTACAAAAAGACAAATTTTAAAATTTTGTCGAGGGACGGACTAGGACATCAATCCGAAACGACCTCGTCCTAAATAACAAGGGAAACAAAATTTTAAAATTAATTTCTTAATTGTTTTATAAGTTAAAGATTAAAAAAAAAAAAAAAAAAAAAAAAAAAAAAAAAAAAAAACTCCGCGACTCGCGGAGTTTTAAGTTAAAACCTCCGCGACTCGCGGAGGGACAAAATTACAGAAAAAAAAATATAACCAGCTGCACGAACAGAATAACACACACACACATACTGCACTTCGAAAAAACCCGAAAAAACCCACAAAAATCATCCCAAAAACTCAATTTTTCACCGTTAATCTTCAAATTTTTCACTACAATCATGTTGAGAAGGATGATATCTAGGAACTACTCAAGAAAACAGGTACAATTACACCCCAAATCACCTTTAAATCCGAATTTTAGTGTGTTCTTGAGCATATTTTAATAATTTGAATTTTGTTAATTTTTAGTGTAATTAGTGTTAAATTGTTAGTATATTATGCATGTATAACCTAGATTGATGCTTGTTAACATGATTTGAAGCCAAAAACTTCAAAATCTTTAGAATCTAGGGTTTGTGTTCTTGAGCAATTTGGGGCTTTTTGATATAAACAGGTTATGGCCGATTTTTGTCATGAATTGTTGCTAAATTAAGTAGTGTAACATGTCTAGGTAGTTAAATGATCAAAACTTTGAGCCTAAACATGATTTTGAGAATTAAAGTGGACTTTTTCAAGTCCAAAATTCATGAACTTGATTTTTGAAAGATAATGCCATTTGAGACTTGTTTATTTTCTAGTAATGATTATTTTGACATGTTATTTGAGTTGAATGCTTATGAACTTGGCGAAAATTTTCGTATATGCTTATTTGAAAAAGTGTAGATTTGATAAAAATGTGAAAATAAGCTTAAGTTTGATATAAATTGATAATGTCATTGTAATTATTTTGATTGATGATTTTGCTGACACTAATGCATATTTGGATGCACAAAATTTGTGTTTGATGTGTTTTGCAGACTGAAAGGGGTGAATCTTCATCCCAAGCCCGCCATGCTCCTGCTGAGAACTTGGAACAACAGGAGGTAGATAACTACTACAAGCAGGATGTACCTCATCCAGTCATGACCTTTTCAGATATGCACTTGGAACAGTTGCACCCGAACCTGCGATTTGACAGACTTTGGATAGATTATCCAAAATATCAACGGGGTTTGCATACTCTTCACTCTAAGGTTGTTGAGGTACCAAGGGTCATAGAATGGGGACCCTTGGAAGCTGTAGAATTGGCCGGGCCAATTAGGGAATTACTGGTACAGAGGTATGGTAATTCTTCTTTTAATGACTGGATATGTTTATTCACCATACGCAGACCTGTATATAAAGTATGGTGTGAAGAGTTGTTATGTAGTATAGAGTTGAATGATCGGGTAGCTAGTTTAACCGATCGTTCTTTTATTAGATTTTTGTTAGGCGGTTCGATGCGCCACATGTCTTTACTAGACATGGCTCAGGCTTTACGTATATATACGCCTGAGGAATTAGCGTCTGCCGATTGTAGAGGATTGATACTAAACGGTAGGAAAATAGATGAGAATTTTGATACACACGGTGTGTGGAGTCAAATGACAAGCCACCACCGTTTTAAAGGGGGAAACTACTCTTATTTGGATATAGATAGAGCCGAATTAAGAGTAATACATAGGTTTTTAGCTAACTCGATTACACAAAGGGGTAAAAACAAAGAAAAGGTAAATGAACAAGATTTGTTTTACAATATGTGTATTCGAGACCCACACAGCGCTGTAAGTATACCATATTGTGTGGGTTATTATTTATCAGCTATGGTTCGAGGGATGCGTCCACATAGCATAATAGGGGGTGGTATTTTTATTACTTTGATTGGTGAATATCTCGGTGTGGATATAAGTCGGGGGGGGATTATTAGTAGAAGAGCCAGAACCCCGCGACACTATAGGTTTAAATGTGTACCATGGTGCGAAAGTTTTGAAGCGACGAAATAACGCCGCAGTACGATACAATGGTAGACATCCACAGGTAGAGAGAAACCAAGAACAAGGTAATGTAGGAGGGGGGAACCAGATGCAAGAAATGCAAAGGTTTATAGCTTCTCAGGAATACGAAAATGCTAGACAGAGAGCATTTGAAGATTGGCAAGTTCATCAGAACCAGATCATAGCGCATTGCCAACATATAGGTAGAAACTATATTCCTACACCAAAACCCGTCTTCCCTCCTTGGTCGATAGAGATGCAGCCACCATATCCTACGTATGACCCTGCCGAGGCATTCTATAGCACTTATGGTTATGCGTGGAACCCCTATTGGTACCAATATCATCCTTAGTTTACTTATTTTTATTTTTATTTTGTAATTTGTAATTATTGATATGTTTAATATTTTTTGTTAATATTGTAATCATTTTTATATTTATCTAACTTTTATTCTTAGATTTTAATAATTTTTGAATGTGGGGTAATAAACCAAACTTCAAAAATATGTATATATGTTTGCAGTTTATCTTATGTACACAACAGGGTAAAACAACGCATTTTCAAAGACTGGCATTAAGTTCAGCAAAAGCAAGTAATTTTGACGACAATGATGCAAAATACATGTGAAATAACAACAAGACGGAATGAACAAATGACGTGCACCATTTATCATTCAGCAAACAAACGCCAATATATTTGGAAACTTTGGTAAAAATTTAATCATTTTCACACAAATCACCCTCAATAATTTAAATTGTTACTGATTTCTTGCAAATGAGGGCATTGCAAGATCTTAAGTGTGGGAAGGGGTTAAATTCTTTCGGATTTTAAAATTTTTATATTAAACACTTGGTTACCATTAAAAATACTAGTAAAGCAGTAGTTGTATTAGAATCTAGTGCTCTCTGATAATAAAGAACAGCCCTGGTCTTATATACTGACTACCCAATTCTAGTAAAATTTTTGAAAATTTTCAAATAAATGAATTCAAAATCATGTTTATACATATTTATGAACGATAAAACTAGGTTTTAACACCGAAATTATTGTTACCTCGGAAAGGACATAAATTGAGAAACAAACGAAAATGTTAAAATTCATTTAAAATGGAATAGAGGACGATAAAAAGAAAAATAAAAAGCCAAGTGTGGGAAAATTTACCAAGTTATTTTAAACATATGTCACATATATTTGTAACAAATAACTGAAAATACTTTTGCTTTGAACTAAACTAAACTGTTTTACCCGATGAAAGAAAAGAAGAGATGGATCTACACGATGAATCAATTCCATCATTAAAAGGAAGTAAAGTCTTCCGAAAAAGACACGCGCTTCTTGATTTAGGTCATGAAGTTGTCGTCCAGACCAGCTGTAGGTTGACGAAAAATCTAGAAAAGTCATCACTAAAATCAGCAGGAAATCCACGGACCTCAGCATTAAACAGGGTCGCCAAGTGGTCAGATTTATCCTAACCATGAGAAGGATTTATCAAGTACAATGGGGGGGCACCGTGCAAATTAGCTGGATAAGACTAATGAATCAGATCCCCAGAAAGGATAATCTCCTTAAAGATTAAAAATCAGCTTTTAAGACTGATATTACTCAATCCTTGAGATTGACCTTAAAGATTGAGAATTACAAACTCATGGAATTCAATGATATCTAAACTCGAGCTTAAACGAGAAAATATTTTGATCAAAAATACAAACCGATTTGTTTTCTGAAAACCTTATTTTCAATGCGTTCATTACCATTGAACGTAAAATCCTAGGAATTCACCTAGAATTCATTAGGTCACCTGAACCAAATCGGGTGTCAACCGTAAGAACGGTGGTTGCATAGCATGGTCAAAGACAGGACCTTGTGCCAGACCGACAAATTATAAGGGTGAGCTTTACTATTGCTCCTACCAAGGATAGTAATTGCGTCCGACACGTTATAGACCATAATCAAAAGCATGTCACGGGACATTGCCTTAAACAGTTGCTTGTTCAACGCTTTCCTTTACAACCGGACGGTAGTTTGCCGAAAGGTAATATACGGAACAAGTAAACTGGACGTGTTGCTTTCCAAATACAAGGTTAGCAAGTGGGTGACACAAAACCGCAAGTTTTGAGCTAAAATTTTCAAATCTGAAACCCACCAAACCCACAAAAATATTTTGCAAACACCGGTAAAGGGTTATTCCGGAAAACTTATCTAGGGTAAAAACTAGATTTAATTTTCAAAAAGATCAAATGTTTTCATAAAGATCCAATTTCCTTAATGGATCTAAATTTTTATAGTCATGTGGGACTGTAAACCATATCGTTACTACCATTGTTTATACCGCCGTATAGAAATCACTGATGTACAAAGTGTGAAGAATAAAGAAGTGATTCTAGTATTTCAAGACAATATTGCTTGAGGACAAGCAACGCTCAAGTGTGGGAATATTTGATAATGCTAAAAACGAACATATATTTCATAGCATTATTCCTCAAGAAAGACAAGCTTTTAGTTGCAATTGTTCTATTTACAAGTGATATTCGTTTAAATAAAAAAAGGTGAAGACAAAAGACAGATTCGACGAATTGAAGACGCAAACGACCAAAAAGCTCAAAAGTACAAAAGACAATCAAAAAGGTTCCAATTATTGATAAGAAACGTCTCAAAATCACAAGAGTACAAGATTCAAAACGCAAAGTACAAGATATTAAATTGTACGCGAGGACGTTCGAAAATCCGGAACCGGGACTAGAGTCAACTCTTAACGCTCGACGCAACGGACTAAAAATTACAAGTTAACTATATATATAAATATAATATAATATATAATTAATTATATTAATTATATATATATTATATATATATATTTAAAACCGTCGGCAGCAGGAAACTCCAAGGGTGTAAAATGAAAATACCTCTCCGCGACTCGCGGAGTTTGAAGGGCTTTTTGCCGCGAGTCGCGGAGCCCCAAAAATCATTCCTGGCTATAAATCAACCCGAATTCTGATCAAAATCAATATCATTTTTTCTTCTCATTCATACGAAGTAATATATATTTATATAATTTATATTTTAATTTTAATTATAATTCTAATAATAAGGGTATGTTAGCGAATGTTGTAAGGGTGTAAGTCGAAATTCTGTCCGTGTAACGCTACGCTATTTTTAATCATTGTAAGTTATGTTCAACCTTTTTATATTAATGTCTCGTAGCTAAGTTATTATTATGCTTGTTTAAAACGAAGTAATCATGATGTTGGGCTAATTACTAAAATTGGGTAATTGGGCTTTGTACCATAATTGGGGTTTGGACAAAAGAACGACACTTGTGGAAACTAGACTATGGGCTATTAATGGGCTTTATAATTGTTTAACTAAATGAAAGTTTGTTAATGTTAATATAAAGATTTACAATTGGGCGTCCCTATAAATTACCATATACACTCGATCGGACACGATGGGCGGGGTATTTATATGTACGAATAATCGTTCATTTAACCGGACACGGGAATGGATTAATAGCCACTAGAATAATTAAAACAGGGGTGAAATTACATTCAAGGGTAATTGGTGTAATTGTTAACAAAGTAGTAAAACCTTGGTTTACACGCAGTCGATAACCTGGTGTATTCATTAAACAAAGTATTAAAACCTTGTTACAATTCGAATCCCCAATTAGTTGGAATATTTATCTTCGGGTATAATAATAATTTGACAAGGACACTTGCAATTTATATTTATGACTGATGGACTGTTATGGACAAAAACCAGACGGACATATTGAATAATCCAGGACAAAGGACAATTAACCCATGGGCATAAAACTAAAATCAACACGTCAAACATCATGATTACGGAAGTTTAAATAAGCATAATTCTTTTATTTCATATTTAATTTCCTTTATTTTATATTTAATTGCACTTCTAATTATCGCACTTTTATTTATTGTTATTTTATCGCACTTTTAATTATCGTACTTTTATTATCGTTATTTACTTTACGCTTTAATTTAAAGTCTTGTATTTATTTTATATTTTACATTAGGTTTTAACTGCGAATAAAGTTTTAAAATCGACAAACCGGTCATTAAACGGTAAAAACCCCCCCTTTATAATAATAAATACTTATATATATATTTGTAATTTTAATAAAAGTAAACTAATATAGCGTTGAACTAAACTAAACTGTTTTACCCGATGAAAGAAAAGAAGAGATGGATCTACACGATGAATCAATTCCATCATTAAAAGGAAGTAAAGTCTTCCGAAAAAGACACGCGCTTCTTGATTTAGGTCATGAAGTTGTCGTCCAGACCAGCTGTAGGTTGACGAAAAATCTAGAAAAGTCATCACTAAAATCAGCAGGAAATCCACGGACCTCAGCATTAAACAGGGTCGCCAAGTGGTCAGATTTATCCTAACCATGAGAAGGATTTATCAAGTACAATGGGGGGGCACCGTGCAAATTAGCTGGATAAGACTAATGAATCAGATCCCCAGAAAGGATAATCTCCTTAAAGATTAAAAATCAGCTTTTAAGACTGATATTACTCAATCCTTGAGATTGACCTTAAAGATTGAGAATTACAAACTCATGGAATTCAATGATATCTAAACTCGAGCTTAAACGAGAAAATATTTTGATCAAAAATACAAACCGATTTGTTTTCTGAAAACCTTATTTTCAATGCGTTCATTACCATTGAACGTAAAATCCTAGGAATTCACCTAGAATTCATTAGGTCACCTGAACCAAATCGGGTGTCAACCGTAAGAACGGTGGTTGCATAGCATGGTCAAAGACAGGACCTTGTGCCAGACCGACAAATTATATGGGTGAGCTTTACTATTGCTCCTACCAAGGATAGTAATTGCGTCCGACACGTTATAGACCATAATCAAAAGCATGTCACGGGACATTGCCTTAAACAGTTGCTTGTTCAACGCTTTCCTTTACAACCGGACGGTAGTTTGCCGAAAGGTAATATACGGAACAAGTAAACTGGACGTGTTGCTTTCCAAATACAAGGTTAGCAAGTGGGTGACACAAAACCGCAAGTTTTGAGCTAAAATTTTCAAATCTGAAACCCACCAAACCCACAAAAATATTTTGCAAACACCGGTAAAGGGTTATTCCGGAAAACTTATCTAGGGTAAAAACTAGATTTAATTTTCAAAAAGATCAAATGTTTTCATAAAGATCCAATTTCCTTAATGGATCTAAATTTTTATAGTCATGTGGGACTGTAAACCATATCGTTACTACCATTGTTTATACCGCCGTATAGAAATCACTGATGTACAAAGTGTGAAGAATAAAGAAGTGATTCTAGTATTTCAAGACAATATTGCTTGAGGACAAGCAACGCTCAAGTGTGGGAATATTTGATAATGCTAAAAACGAACATATATTTCATAGCATTATTCCTCAAGAAAGACAAGCTTTTAGTTGCAATTGTTCTATTTACAAGTGATATTCGTTTAAATAAAAAAAGGTGAAGACAAAAGACAGATTCGACGAATTGAAGACGCAAACGACCAAAAAGCTCAAAAGTACAAAAGACAATCAAAAAGGTTCCAATTATTGATAAGAAACGTCTCAAAATCACAAGAGTACAAGATTCAAAACGCAAAGTACAAGATATTAAATTGTACGCGAGGACGTTCGAAAATCCGGAACCGGGACTAGAGTCAACTCTTAACGCTCGACGCAACGGACTAAAAATTACAAGTTAACTATATATATAAATATAATATAATATATAATTAATTATATTAATTATATATATATTATATATATATATTTAAAACCGTCGGCAGCAGGAAACTCCAAGGGTGTAAAATGAAAATACCTCTCCGCGACTCGCGGAGTTTGAAGGGCTTTTTGCCGCGAGTCGCGGAGCCCCAAAAATCATTCCTGGCTATAAATCAACCCGAATTCTGATCAAAATCAATATCATTTTTTCTTCTCATTCATACGAAGTAATATATATTTATATTTATAATTTATATTTTAATTTTAATTATAATTCTAATAATAAGGGTATGTTAGCGAATGTTGTAAGGGTGTAAGTCGAAATTCTGTCCGTGTAACGCTACGCTATTTTTAATCATTGTAAGTTATGTTCAACCTTTTTATATTAATGTCTCGTAGCTAAGTTATTATTATGCTTGTTTAAAACGAAGTAATCATGATGTTGGGCTAATTACTAAAATTGGGTAATTGGGCTTTGTACCATAATTGGGGTTTGGACAAAAGAACGACACTTGTGGAAACTAGACTATGGGCTATTAATGGGCTTTATAATTGTTTAACTAAATGAAAGTTTGTTAATGTTAATATAAAGATTTACAATTGGGCGTCCCTATAAATTACCATATACACTCGATCGGACACGATGGGCGGGGTATTTATATGTACGAATAATCGTTCATTTAACCGGACACGGGAATGGATTAATAGCCACTAGAATAATTAAAACAGGGGTGAAATTACATTCAAGGGTAATTGGTGTAATTGTTAACAAAGTAGTAAAACCTTGGTTTACACGCAGTCGATAACCTGGTGTATTCATTAAACAAAGTATTAAAACCTTGTTACAATTCGAATCCCCAATTAGTTGGAATATTTATCTTCGGGTATAATAATAATTTGACAAGGACACTTGCAATTTATATTTATGACTGATGGACTGTTATGGACAAAAACCAGACGGACATATTGAATAATCCAGGACAAAGGACAATTAACCCATGGGCATAAAACTAAAATCAACACGTCAAACATCATGATTACGGAAGTTTAAATAAGCATAATTCTTTTATTTCATATTTAATTTCCTTTATTTTATATTTAATTGCACTTCTAATTATCGCACTTTTATTTATTGTTATTTTATCGCACTTTTAATTATCGTACTTTTATTATCGTTATTTACTTTACGCTTTAATTTAAAGTCTTGTATTTATTTTATATTTTACATTAGGTTTTAACTGCGACTAAAGTTTTAAAATCGACAAACCGGTCATTAAACGGTAAAAACCCCCCCTTTATAATAATAAATACTTATATATATATTTGTAATTTTAATAAAAGTAAACTAATATAGCGTTGAGCTTTGCTTAAAGATCTCCCTGTGGAACGAACCGGACTTACTAAAAACTACACTACTGTACGATTAGGTACACTGCCTATAAGTGTTGTAGCAAGGTTTAAGTATATCCATTCTATAAATAAATAAATATCTTGTGTAAAATTGTATCGTATTTAATAGTATTTTCTGCTAAAATTTAATAGTATTTTATACCCCTCTGCTTTGACATCAAGTATTTTTGGCGCCGCTGCCGGGGAATCTTATATCTTAAAAACCGGAAGCGCGACGCTAATATATACCAAAAAAAAAAAAAAAGATTTTTATTTACTTTTATTAAAAGTCGTTTTTGTAAAAATTACGTTTTAATTATTCAAAAATATAAAAAGAAAAACAAAAATATAAGTATTTTTAGGATTTTGTTAAATATTTAAGTTTTATAAGTTTCTTTATCTTTATTTTAATTTATAAAAATATAAATTTTATTAAAAATCGTTTATTTAAACTAAAAACAGAAAAAAAAGAAAATAAAAAAAAAAAAATATAAAGAAAAACGCGTAAAAAAGTGAAACCTGTCAACTGTTTTTCTGAACCCCGCGACTCGCGGGGTTTTCCTCTTTATTTGCCGCGACTCGCGGAGATCTTCTGACACACGGACAAAACCCTAAAGTTGCATTAATTACGGAGTTTTAATTTATTATTATTATTATTTAACTTAATTATTATTATTATTATTATTAATTTTAGTTTTATTTTTATTTTTTACTTTATATATGTATTTTGTTTAATTAGTTTTATTAAAATTGTAAAATTAGTAGTTTTTATTAAATAAATAATATAAAAATAATATTTTTTATAAAAATTGTACTTTTTACAACTTTTTGTATATTTTTATATTTTGTACCTTTTTAATCGTTGTAGCGTAATATTTATATTTTTCGCTCATATTTAATTTTAAACTTAGTTTTAGCTATAGTTATTTTTACTCCTAGATTTTTAGGCTTTGCCGTAGAATTCCTTAAGTGCTTTTTCTTTAGAATTTTGCGACGCCTTTTTAAGTTTTAGTTTCTTTTTAAGTTATTTTCATTTGGGATTTAGTTTTTCTTGTAAGCTTTAATATTTTTAGACCTTTTACTATGTATCAATTATCATTTCAATTAGTAATTTCAATTTGCGATTATAATTTTAAGTTAGTTGTAGTAATAAGGTTAAATTAGTTAAGTATTTTTAAGTATTTTTAAGTATTTTTAAGTTTCTTTTATTTTTCCGTCACCTTTTATTTTTCAACCATTTTTTATTTTTCAACCTTTATCGACGAACTCTTTTTCTCTCTTATTTCTCGCCATTCTAGTTTTTAGGACTTAGAATTTTTTCTACTTCTTCTCTAAATTTCTTAAAATTACGAAAATTTATTTTAAGTGGTTAAATTGATAGACATCAAAATTTTCTGGTTCGTAGTAATAGTTGGATTTGTACGTGGACCGGGTTATTGGAGCCAAACAGTCCTCAATTATATTGAGACCAAACGAATCCTGCCCCTCTGCTGCATCTTTTGGCTATTCGAAACGTGGGCAAAATCAGAAAAGTCTATTGATTGGATAACTTATTATAATTTTTCTTTCCTTTTAAAAACTAATAGGATATTCAGTGAATGCACCGAGCAAGACGTTCATCACCTTTTGTACGTTCACCACCTGTAACTCGATCAAGACATCGTTTAACAAATATAACCGCCGTTGATTTTTCTTTAGAATCGTCATCCAGTCGACCAAGTACTTCAGTTCAAATTTCCGATAATCCAGTTTTTGAAACCAACCTCACAATTGAGAATCCAGAAAATATTCAGGAACGGTTCATAGATCCTGAACCATTAAACTTTCCTCCGGAACCACCAATCATTCAAACAGAGATTGTTGAGGAACGAACTATTAAATCAGAATCATCTATTGATACCGAGTCAACAAATTCAATTATGGAGAATCTGGAACCTTTAAGTATGGAAGACCGAATGAGAGCTAAACGCACTGGCCAAGGTCACGCAATTACTCATCCAGACATTAATGCGCCAGATTATGAAATCAAAGGACAAATTCTACACATGGTAACTAATCAATGCCAATTTAGTGGTGCGCCGAAGGAAGATCCAAATGAACATCTACGTACCTTTAATAGGATCTGCACACTATTTAAAATCCGAGAAGTGGAGGATGAACAGATATATCTCATGTTATTTCCCTGGACTTTAAAGGGAGAAGCCAAAGATTGGTTGGAATCGTTACCTGAAGGGGCGATTGATACATGGGACGTTTTAATTGATAAATTTCTTAAACAATTTTTTCCTGCATCTAAAGCAGTAAGACTTCAAGCAGAAATTGTTACGTTCACACAGAAACCAAATGAAACTCTATATGAGGCATGGACAAGATATGGAAAGTTGTTAAGAGGATGTCCGCAACATGGTTTAGACACCTGTCAAATAGTACAAATATTCTACCAAGGATGCGACATCACTACAAGGAAAGATATAGATATAGCAGCTGGTGGTTCTATTATGAAGAAAACCGAAACTGATGCTTACAAAATTATTGATAATACTGCTTCCCACTCACATGAGTGGCACCAAGAAAAAGACATCATTAGATCATCTAAAGCAGCTAGAGCCGATTCTAGCCATGACTTAGATTCCATTTCCGCAAAGATAGATGCTTTCGAGAGACGAATGGAAAAGATGACTAAGGATATTCACTCAATACGAATTAGTTGTGAGCAGTGTGGAGGACCACATTTGACAAAAGATTGTCTCAGTATTGAATTAACAATGGAACAAAGAGAGAATATTTCATACATAAACCAAAGGCCTGGAAATAATTATCAGAATAATTATCAACCGCCAAGACCGATTTACAATCAAAACCAGAATTATAACCGAAATATTCCATACAATAACCAACAAGGTCCTAGCAATCAACAAGTATCCAATAATACTTATAATCAGCAAAGACCGAATTTTCAAAACAAACCACCACAACAAACCGATGATAAAAAGCCGAATTTAGAAGATATGATGACGAAGCTAGTTGAAACTCAAACGCAGTTTTTCACATCTCAAAAACAAACCAATGAACAAAATGCTCAAGCATTTAGAAATCAACAAGCTTCTATTCAAAATCTAGAACAAGAAGTAAGTAACCTAGCAAGGTTAATAGGTGAAAGAAAACCGGGAAGTTTACCTAGCGATACAAATGCTAACCCCCGGAATGAAACAGCTAAAGCTATTACCACAAGAAGTGGTACAACACTTAAACCACCTGAAATACCTGTAACTTCTGATGAAACTATTCCTACTCCACAAGAACCACAACCTGATCAAGATAAGGAAAAAGAACCGGTAGTTGAAAAGGTTAATGAAGATAACACAGTTAAGGCTAAACCTTATGTTAAACCATACCAACCACCACTTCCTTACCCGAGTAAAATGAAGAAGGAAAAACTTGAAGCCGAGCAATCCAAATTCTTGGATATGTTTAAACAGATAAATGTAAATCTTCCTTTCATTGATGTGATTTCAGGAATGCCAAGATATGCTAAATTCTTGAAAGATCTAATCACGAATAGAAAGAAAATGGAAGAACTCTCGGCTGTTACTATGAATGCTAATTGTTCAGCAGTGCTGTTGAATAAGATACCAGAAAAACTATCTGATCCGGGAAGTTTCACAATTCCATGTTTTCTGGGTAGTCTTAGTTCAATAGAAGCATTAGCAGATTTAGGTGCTAGTATAAATCTAATGCCGTATTCACTATACGCTAAACTAGACCTTGGAGAATTGAAACCAACCAGAATAAGCATACAACTAGCCGATAGATCAATAAAATATCCTAGAGGGATAATGGAGAACATGCTAGTTAAAGTTGGTACTTTAGTATTTCCAGTAGATTTTGTTGTTCTAGACATGGAAGAAGATTCTCAAGTTCCTCTCATATTAGGAAGACCATTCTTAAACACGGCTAAAGCAATGATAGACGTGTTCGGTAAGAAACTGACCCTAAGTATAGAGGATGAGAGTGTTACCTTTTCAGTTGATAGAGCAATGCAACAACCACAATCTGCAGATGATACATGTTATTATATTAAAACTATAGATGCACATGCAGAATTATTAAAAGAATTTCCAGAATTACAAGGAACAGGAGAATGTTCTTTAGGAGAAGGTAATAAACCAATTGATGAAGCTGAAATGTTAGCTACACTTATAGCTAATGGATATGAACCAACAACAGAAGAAATTCAAATGCTAAAAGAAGAAGACAGATATCGATATAAATCATCGATAGAAGAACCTCCGAAATTAGAGTTAAAGCCACTTCCAAACCATTTGGAATACGCTTATTTACATGGTGAATCTGAATTACCTGTAATAATATCGTCTTCTCTTACTAAAAATGAGAAATCACAACTCATTTCTGTGTTGAAAGCTCATAAACCAGCCATTGCATGGAAGATTCATGATATTAAAGGAATAAGTCCTTCGTATTGCACACATAAAATCCTTATGGAAGAAGGTCATAAAACGTATGTGCAACGCCAACGAAGACTAAATCCTAATATGCAAGATGTAGTTAAGAAAGAGATTATTAAACTGCTAGATGCAGGTTTGATATATCCAATTTCTGATAGTCCATGGGTAAGCCCAGTTCAATGCGTACCTAAGAAGGGTGGCATGACTGTCATCACAAATGAGAAGAATGAGCTTATTCCTACTAGGACTGTAACAGGATGGCGTGTATGTATTGATTATAGAAAATTAAATGACGCCACCAGAAAAGATCACTTTCCCTTACCTTTCATAGATCAAATGTTGGAAAGATTAGCCGGAAATAGTTACTATTGTTTTCTAGATGGATTTTCCGGATATTTTCAAATTCCAATAGCACCCGAAGATCAAGAGAAAACCACATTCACGTGCCCTTATGGTACTTTTGCTTACAAACGCATGCCATTTGGACTTTGTAACGCCCCTGCAACCTTTCAAAGGTGTATGATGGCGATTTTTCACGACATGATAGAAGAATGCATGGAAGTATTCATGGATGACTTTTCAGTCTTCGGTGATACATTTAAATCATGTCTAGTAAATCTGGAACGAATGCTAATTAGATGCGAAAAATCAAATCTAGTACTTAATTGGGAGAAATGCCATTTTATGGTTAAAGAAGGCATCGTTCTTGGACATAAAATTTCAAAAGAAGGAATTGAAGTGGATAGAGCTAAAGTAGATGTAATTGCTAAACTTCCACATCCCACCAATGTTAGAGGAGTTAGGAGTTTTCTAGGGCATGCCGGTTTTTACCGACGTTTCATAAAAGATTTTTCTAAAATTGCCACTCCTATGAATAAACTCCTAGAAAAGGATGCGCCATTCATCTTTTCAGATGAATGTATCAAATCTTTTAATATTCTTAAAGAAAAACTCACTAATGCACCGATCATGATAACACCAAATTGGAATCTACCATTTGAACTAATGTGCGATGCAAGTGATTTTGCAATGGGAGCCGTTTTAGGACAAAGGATTGAAAAACGATTTCAACCTATATATTATGCTAGTAAGACATTACAAGGAGCACAAACGAACTATACAACTACTGAAAAAGAACTCCTTGCTATTGTCTTTGCTTTTGATAAATTTCGATCATATCTAGTTCTATCAAAAACGGTGGTCTATACCGACCATTCTGCTCTTAGATACCTATTTTCAAAACAAGATGCTAAACCAAGATTAATCCGTTGGATCTTACTCTTACAAGAGTTTGATATTGAAATCCGAGATAAAAAAGGAGCAGAAAATCTCGCCGCTGATCATCTTTCTCGTCTTGAAAATCCCGAATTAGAAGTTCTGAATGAATCGGCCATACAAGACAACTTTCCTGATGAATATCTATTGAAGATAGATTATAAAGAAATCCCATGGTTTGCAGACTATGCAAACTACTTAGTTTGTGGATTCCTTGAAAAAGGATTATCATACCAAAGACGAAAGAAATTCTTCAGTGATATAAAACACTATTTCTGGGAAGATCCACATCTGTTTAAAAGTTGTCCCGATGGAATAATACGCCGATGTGTATTTGGAGATGAAGCTAGTAAAATTTTAAACCATTGTCACACAGGACCAACAGGAGGGCATTATGGGCCTCAACTAACAGCAAGAAAAGTTTATGAAGCTGGATTCTATTGGCCTACAATTTACAAAGACGCACACCTTCTTTGCAAATCCTGTGATGCATGTCAAAGGGCCGGAAGAATAAGTCAACGTGATGAAATGCCACAAAATGTCATCCAAGTATGTGAAGTATTTGACATTTGGGGTATTGACTTTATGGGTCCATTTCCAAAATCTCATAATAATCTATATATACTCGTAGCCATTGATTATGTATCTAAATGGGCGGAAGCACAAGCTCTCCCAACTAACGATGCACGAGTTGTAGTCAACTTTTTAAAACGTCTTTTTGCAAGGTTTGGAACACCGAAAGCTTTAATAAGTGATCGGGGTACTCATTTCTGTAATAATCAACTTGAGAAAGTTCTTAAAAGATATGGAGTAACTCATAAAATCTCCACCGCATATCATCCACAAACAAGTGGACAAGTTGAAAATACCAACCGAGCTTTAAAACGTATTCTAGAGAAAACCGTAGGATCAAATCCAAAGGAATGGTCCATTAAATTGGAGGATGCACTCTGGGCTTTTAGAACAGCCTACAAAACTCCAATTGGAACCACACCTTTTAGACTTGTTTATGGAAAAGCATGTCATCTTCCAGTAGAAATTGAACACAAAGCATTTTGGGCTTTGAAGACATGTAATCTTGATTTACATGAAGCCGGACGTCTACGATTAAGTCAACTAAACGAATTAGAAGAATTAAGACATGAAGCATACGAAAATTCGTTAATCTATAAAGAAAGAACGAAGAAATGGCATGATAAAAGAATCAGAAGTTCAAAAGAATTCAAAGAAGGAGACAGAGTTCTTCTTTTCAATTCACGATTCAAGCTATTTCCTGGAAAATTGAAATCAAGATGGTCTGGACCATTCATAGTCAAAAGAGTTTTCCCATACGGAACGATAGAATTGATAAATTCAAATGGGATTGAATTTAAAGTTAATGGTCACAGAGTTAAACATTACATACATGGTCCGATGGAAGTCGACAACGAAGTTAATCACAATTTCGACACCACAGCTAACTAAGTGTGGGGAGAATCAAGTCTTTAAAGGATAATATGAATTTCTGTTAGAGTTAGATTGTCTGTTTTCGTGTAGTTCTCGAAAATGGAACACGTATGGTCTTTCCCTAGCAGACCCTAAAGAACTAGTCTTCTCCCCCCATTCTGAATTTTTATTTTTTTTAGGTTTTTACGAAATGAAGACTGCCTGTGAACTAAACCATGGTCTAATGCTACACGCTTTGATCACTAAAAGAAATAATGACATACTACCGAGTGAATTAGTATCAGTAATCAGAGAAAGAATGGACGGAGTTAGAAAAGGATCCAGATGCGAAGATAATAAGTTACAATTTGGTAAAGGAAAATCAAAATCCGCAGCAAAAAGAAGAGCACGACACCTAGAAAAATGTCACAAATGCGGAAAATGGTCACATGGAGGTAAATGTTCAAATAATCAAACCTATTCAAATACAGAATTTGTTACTTTATGCAGAGACGGACCGTTCATATGTTTAGAAGAAAAGACAATGAATGCTCGAGGTTACGCCTATGCAGCCATGGAAAACCAATTAAACCGACTATCTTATGAATATAATAGATCATATAACTAAGAAATCTATTTCACAGGTATGTCTGTACAGTTTTTATTTTTATTTTTATTTTTAACCTTTTGATAATAAACGCTAATTTGTTCGCTAAAAAGTATTAAATTGGTATTAAATAAAATTAGGTTTGGCGACCGAAAGTATTGATATCCTTCAAAAATTTATTACATCACTGCGAAATTTAACGTTTATTCTTAAGGTATAAATATCTTTAATCAATCAACCCAAAATATTTCAAAAATTCGTCATGAGTTAAATTAGGTCTTAGAACCGAAATTACTTTACCGAAAAGAGGGGCGCATATTTTTGATAATATTTGATTGATTAAAGTGGGATAAAAAAACAAAAAGATTTTTAATTTATTTTTACCATGTTTTTAAAATTAATATTTAAATCTTAAATTAATATTGTAAACTTTGTAAAAACAATATATTTAAAATTGTAAATATTTGAATTTTTAAATTAAGTTTGGTATGAATTTATAATATGAATTTTTAAATTAAGTTTGGTGTGAATTTTTAATTTTTAAAATATTAATTTTTAATTTTATGCATTTTAAATTTTGAGTTTGGTGTGAATTTTTAATATTAATTTTGAATTTTATATTTAAGTTGTGTGAATTTAAAAACAAAAATTTACTTTATCTCATTAAGTTAAGAATATGATTTTTAAAATTCGTCGTAAGTTGAAGACTAGGTCTTTGAACCGAAATTGCTTTACCCGAGGGAGGGACGAGAACTTTTATTATCAATATTTTTAATCTTGTTGATTTAAAGTATGCCAAAAACATAAAAAAAACCCAAAAATCTTAGCTTTTAAAACAATCGCTACAAAAAGACAAATTTTAAAATTTTGTCGAGGGACGGACTAGGACATCAATCCGAAACGACCTCGTCCTAAATAACAAGGGAAACAAAATTTTAAAATTAATTTCTTAATTGTTTTATAAGTTAAAGATTATAAAAAAAAAAAAAAAAAAAAAAAAAAAAAAAAAAAAAAAAAAAAAAATAACTCCGCGACTCGCGGAGTTTTAAGTTAAAACCTCCGCGACTCGCGGAGGGACAAAATTACAGAAAAAAAAATATAACCAGCTGCACGAACAGAATAACACACACACACATACTGCACTTCGAAAAAACCCGAAAAAACCCACAAAAATCATCCCAAAAACTCAATTTTTCACCGTTAATCTTCAAATTTTTCACTACAATCATGTTGAGAAGGATGATATCTAGGAACTACTCAAGAAAACAGGTACAATTACACCCCAAATCACCTTTAAATCCGAATTTTAGTGTGTTCTTGAGCATATTTTAATAATTTGAATTTTGTTAATTTTTAGTGTAATTAGTGTTAAATTGTTAGTATATTATGCATGTATAACCTAGATTGATGCTTGTTAACATGATTTGAAGCCAAAAACTTCAAAATCTTTAGAATCTAGGGTTTGTGTTCTTGAGCAATTTGGGGCTTTTTGATATAAACAGGTTATGGCCGATTTTTGTCATGAATTGTTGCTAAATTAAGTAGTGTAACATGTCTAGGTAGTTAAATGATCAAAACTTTGAGCCTAAACATGATTTTGAGAATTAAAGTGGACTTTTTCAAGTCCAAAATTCATGAACTTGATTTTTGAAAGATAATGCCATTTGAGACTTGTTTATTTTCTAGTAATGATTATTTTGACATGTTATTTGAGTTGAATGCTTATGAACTTGGCGAAAATTTTCGTATATGCTTATTTGAAAAAGTGTAGATTTGATAAAAATGTGAAAATAAGCTTAAGTTTGATATAAATTGATAATGTCATTGTAATTATTTTGATTGATGATTTTGCTGACACTAATGCATATTTGGATGCACAAAATTTGTGTTTGATGTGTTTTGCAGACTGAAAGGGGTGAATCTTCATCCCAAGCCCGCCATGCTCCTGCTGAGAACTTGGAACAACAGGAGGTAGATAACTACTACAAGCAGGATGTACCTCATCCAGTCATGACCTTTTCAGATATGCACTTGGAACAGTTGCACCCGAACCTGCGATTTGACAGACTTTGGATAGATTATCCAAAATATCAACGGGGTTTGCATACTCTTCACTCTAAGGTTGTTGAGGTACCAAGGGTCATAGAATGGGGACCCTTGGAAGCTGTAGAATTGGCCGGGCCAATTAGGGAATTACTGGTACAGAGGTATGGTAATTCTTCTTTTAATGACTGGATATGTTTATTCACCATACGCAGACCTGTATATAAAGTATGGTGTGAAGAGTTGTTATGTAGTATAGAGTTGAATGATCGGGTAGCTAGTTTAACCGATCGTTCTTTTATTAGATTTTTGTTAGGCGGTTCGATGCGCCACATGTCTTTACTAGACATGGCTCAGGCTTTACGTATATATACGCCTGAGGAATTAGCGTCTGCCGATTGTAGAGGATTGATACTAAACGGTAGGAAAATAGATGAGAATTTTGATACACACGGTGTGTGGAGTCAAATGACAAGCCACCACCGTTTTAAAGGGGGAAACTACTCTTATTTGGATATAGATAGAGCCGAATTAAGAGTAATACATAGGTTTTTAGCTAACTCGATTACACAAAGGGGTAAAAACAAAGAAAAGGTAAATGAACAAGATTTGTTTTACAATATGTGTATTCGAGACCCACACAGCGCTGTAAGTATACCATATTGTGTGGGTTATTATTTATCAGCTATGGTTCGAGGGATGCGTCCACATAGCATAATAGGGGGTGGTATTTTTATTACTTTGATTGGTGAATATCTCGGTGTGGATATAAGTCGGGGGGGATTATTAGTAGAAGAGCCAGAACCCCGCGACACTATAGGTTTAAATGTGTACCATGGTGCGAAAGTTTTGAAGCGACGAAATAACGCCGCAGTACGATACAATGGTAGACATCCACAGGTAGAGAGAAACCAAGAACAAGGTAATGTAGGAGGGGGGAACCAGATGCAAGAAATGCAAAGGTTTATAGCTTCTCAGGAATACGAAAATGCTAGACAGAGAGCATTTGAAGATTGGCAAGTTCATCAGAACCAGATCATAGCGCATTGCCAACACATAGGTAGAAACTATATTCCTACACCGAAACCCGTCTTCCCTCCTTGGTCGATAGAGATGCAGCCACCATATCCTACGTATGACCCTGCCGAAGCATTCTATAGCACTTATGGTTATGCGTGGAACCCCTATTGGTACCAATATCATCCTTAGTTTACTTATTTTTTTTTATTATTTTATAATTTGTAATTATTGATATATTTAATATTTTTGTTAATATTGTAATCATTTTTATAAATTCTAACTTTTATTCTTAGATTTTAATAATTTTTGAATGTGGGGTAATAAACCAAACTTCAAAAATATGTATATATGTTTGCAGTTTATCTTATGTACACACTCAAACGATCTCTATCATAAATCTTATTATTATCATAATTTAAAATTAAAATTAAGATTATTGTTATATCTTATTAAGTTAACATTATGATAGAGATATAGAATATAGATATTGATAGATAGAAAAATAAGAAAAAAGATAGAAGAAAAAAAGAGATCGAGAAAAAAAATCTCGGAGAAGTATCTTCAATTCATCATTACATAGATCGTTATATAGAAATTGAATTTTCATTTACGACCCCTGAACTATGCTCAATTAACAACTTTTTATTATTTAATATTATTCTTATTATGAATTATTTAAATATTATATTTTATTCTTGTGCATAGTTGACTCGTAATTTTTACACCGTTGCGTCGAGCGTTGAGAGTTGGTTCATGCCCCGGTTCCGGATTTTCGAACGTCCTTTCGTACAATTTTATATCTTGTACTTTGCGTTTTGTAACTTGTACTCTTGTCATTTTTAGACGTTCTTCATCAATAATTTGAACCTTTTTAATTGTATCTTGTACATTTGAGCTTTTTGGACGTTTTGGTCTTTCAAATCTTCGTTTTTGTCTTTAAATCTTCATTTTCGAGCGATTTGCGTCTTTCGTCTTCGCACTTATTTATTTAACTATTACAACTAAAAATAAGGAAATTACATTTAAAAACTATACATATTGGAACGATATTGCTACTAAATATATGTTCATTTGGAACACTATCAAATATCCCCACACTTGAGCGTTGCTTGTCCTCAAGCAATACAGAACTTGAAATAAAAACATACATGAATCACTTTTTTATTCATCACATTTTGTACATCAGTGATTTTGATATAGCGGTATAAACAATGATAGTAACGATATGGTTAAAGGTGGGTGTGTCATCCACAGTTGCCTTGGGTTTAGGACAACGACACTTGCAATCAAATAGCCGATTTACTTTCGGTTTCCAAAGCAAAGTGCACATTTGAAAGGCGGTTTACAGTCCCACATGACTATAAAAATTTAGATCCTTTAGGAAATAGGATCTTTATGAAAACATTTGATCTTTTGAAAATTCAATCTAGCTTTTACCCTAGATAAGTTTTCTGATTTGATCCACCATTGGTGTTGCAAAATATATTTGTGGATCAATATTTTGGCTAAAAACATTTAGGTTCGTGTAATCCACTGCTATCCCGGTATCGGAAAGCACACATCCAGTTTACGTGTTCCGTATATTACCTTTCGGTAAACTACCGTCCGGTTGTAAAGGAAAGCGATGAACAAGAAACTGTTAAGGCAATGTCCCGTGACATGCATTTGATTATGGTCTAAAAACGTGTCGGATGCTAGTACTATCCTTGGTAGGAGCAATAGTAAAGATCATCCTATAATTTTTCGGTCTGGCACAAGGTCCTGTCTCCGACCATGCTATGCAACCACCGTTCTTACGGTTGACACCCGATTTGGTTCAGGTGACCTAATGAATTCTGTTGAATTCCCAGGATTTTACGTTCAATGGTAATGAACGCATTGAAAATGGATTTTCAGAAAACAAATCGGTTTTAATTTTGATCAAAATATTTTCTCGTTCAAGCTCGAGTTTAGATATCATTGAATTCCATGAGTTTGAATTCTCAATCTTTAAGGTCAATCTCTAGGATTGAGTAATATCAGTCTTAAAAGCTGATTTTTAATCTTTAAGGAGATTATCCTTTCTGGGGATCTGATTCATTAGTCTTATCAAGCTAATTTGCACGGTGCCTCCCCATTGTACGAGATAAATCCTTCTCATGGTTAGGATAAATCTGACCACATGGCGACCCTGTTTGATGCTGAGGTCCGTGGATTTCCTGCTGATTTTAGAGATGACTTTTCTAGATTTTTCGTCAACCTACAGCTGGTCTTGACGACAACTTCATGACCTAAATCAAGAAGCGCGTGTCTTTTTCGGAAGACTTTACTTCCTTTTAATGATGGAATTGATTCATCGTGTAGATCCATCTTTCTTTAATAAATCGGGTAAAACAGTTAATTTAGTCCAAAACAAAAACACCTGCAATAACTTTACAGAAACATGTGATAGATAGTTTTTAATTGAATAACTTGGTACATTCTCCCCACACTTAGTTTCTTTCTTTGCCTTTTTATTCTCCTTTATTTCATTTTAAATGAATTCAAGCGTTTTAGGGTGTTTCTCAATTTATGTCCTTTTCGAGGTAACGATAATTTCGGTATTAACACCTAGTTTTCATCGTTCATAAATATGTATAAACATGATTTTGAGTTCATTTAGTTGAAAATTTTTCAAATTTTTACAAAATTTGGCAAATAAACCAAGTGTAAACCCGAGAGAATTTATAACCCTTCCCCACACTTGAGATCATGCAATGCCCTCATTTGCATGAAATCAGACTACAATTATAAATTCATGAGGGTGATTAGCGTAGAAAAGTTATTAAAAATACTGAGTTTGCAAACATATTGTTGTTATCTCACATTTGATATTGTCGTCAAAATTATTAGCTTTTGCTGAACTTAATGCTAGTCTTTGAAAGTGCGCTGTTTTACCCTGTTTTGTACATAACATAAAATACAAACATATATACATATTTTTGAAGTTTGGTATATAACCCCTTCAAAAATTTATAAAACATAGTATTTTTTTTGGCATACTTTAAATCAATAAAATTAAAAATAATGATAACAAAATTTTTCGTCCCGCCCTCGGGTAAAGCAATTTCGGCTCAACGACCTAGTCTTCAACTCACGACGAATTTTAGAAATCAATTTTTTTTAACTTAATGAAATAAAGTAAATTTTGTTTTTAAAATCACACAAAACTTAAATTTAAAAAGCATATTAATTTTTATATAAAACCTACAAAATAAAAAAAAATTCAGAATGGAGGGAGGAAACTAGTTCTTTAGTGTCTGCTAGCGGAAAAGACCACTCGGATTCCATTCTCAGAACTACATGAGAACAGAACAACTAACTCTAGATAGCATTTTCTTTTTAGAACACTTGAATCTCCCCACACTTAGGTAGCTGTGGTGTCAAAATTGTGATTAACTTCATCGTCAATTTCTCTTGGTCCATAATCAACTTGCATATCCGTGACTTTTTCTTTAAGCCATTGGTCGGATTCCTGTGTAATATCCACAATTTCAACTAGTTTCTCCTTTTCTTTAGGTGATAGATTGGATACTAACCGGTTACATAACTTAAAGTTCCCCTTGGTTTTAGCATCGCGAATCCGTTTAATAAGTTTCTTCATTGAACTATTAATAACGGGATCATTTAATTTCGTATCAACAACGGGGTTCTTTGTTATCATGTCATCATTAGGTGTTACTTCATTTTCCCCACACTTAGGCGTTTCATTATTGCTAAGTATTACCGTTGGAGTTGGTAAAACCACATGGTTCTTACCAATTGTTTTTACTGGTTCAACGGTTTTGGCTGGTGGAGATTTAGACTTTCGAATCATAAAGGTGATCGATTTGTCACCACTACTAAGTGTCATTCTTCCATTTCCTACATCAAATAACGCCCCGGTGAACGCTAAGAATGGCCGACCTAAAATTAGAGGAATGTTTGGGTCCTCTTCTATGTCAATGACAATAAATTCGACTAGAAAGGTTAAATTGCCTACTTGAACGGGTAGGTTGTCAGCAATTCCAACTGGGTGCTTAATGGTTTGATCAAAGAGTCGAACACTCATATCCGTTGGACTTAACTTACCTACACCTAATCTCTTATATAAGGAAAGAGGCATAACACTTACACTCGCACCTAAATCTGCTAGTGCATCATACATGACACAATCACTAAGTAGACAAGGAACAATAAATTCACCCGGATCACCTACCCTAGGTGGAGGTTTTGGTGGAACTGTCTTCACCGGGTTTATATTTACGGCTTTTGTTTCTTGCACTTTCTTATTCTTTTTCTTCTTCTTCTTTCCAGAGGTATCACAATCTTTATTACCTATCACTTGCTCATACTCAACTCCTTTTCTTGGAAACGGGATGGGTGGTTTGTATGGTGCCACCACTGGCTTTACATACTCGGGTGGTGGTGGTGTAACTTCTTCATTGTTACTCTCATCTAAAACCTTCCCATCTTCTGATGCTGGTTTTTCAGAATTCGTTGAAACCATATTAACATTCTCATTCCGAGGATTTACTTCAGTATTACTCGGTAGCTTTCCTTGTTCCCTCTCACTCATCATGCTAGCAAGAGTACCTACGTGTTTTTCAAGATTCAAAATGGAAGCTTGTTGAGTTCTTAATGACTGATCAAACTTCTCGTTCGTTTGGGTTTGAGATGTAATGAATTGTGTTTGAGATTCAATCAGCTTTGCCATCATTTCTTCTAGATTTGGCTTTTTCTCTTCGGGTTGTTGTGGTGGTTTATACAAGCTAGGTCTTTGTTGATTGAAAGTGTTGTTTTGAGTCGGTTGGTTATTCGAACCTTGTTGGTTATATGAGTTGTTGTTGGGTCCATTTGGATTGTAAAGAATGTTTTGATTTCGATTGAAGTTTATCCTTGACGGTTGATAATTATTTTGATAATTACTTCCCGTCCTTTGGTTCATATAGGAAACATTCTCTCGTTGTTCCATCGTTGGTTCAATGTGACAATCTTTCAATAAGTGTGGTCCACCGCATTGCTCACAACTAATTCGTATTGCGTGAATATCTTTATTCATCTTTTCCATTCGTCTTTCGAAAGCATCTATTTTTGCGGAAACGGAATCAAAGTCATGGCTAGAATCGGCTCTAGCCACTTTAGATGAACGAAAAATATCTTTTTCTTGGTGCCACTCATGCGAGTGGGAGGCTGTGTTATCAATAATTTTGTAAGCTTCAGTTGCGGTTTTCTTCATAATGGAACCACCAGCTGTTATGTCGATGTCTTTTCGTGTGGCGATGTCTACGCCTTTATAGAAGATTTGTACTATTTGAAAAGTATCTAATCCGTGTTGAGGACATCCTCTCAACATCCTTCCGAATCTTGTCCACGCCTCATATAATGTTTCATTTGGATTTTGCGCGAACGTAACAATTTCTCCTTGAAGTCTCACGGCTTTGGATGCCGGAAAGAATCGTTTAAGAAATTTTTCAACTAAAACATCCCATGTGTCAATTGCCCCTTCAGGTAACGATTCTAACCAATCTTTGGCTTCTCCCTTTAAAGTCCAGGGAAATAACATGAGATAGATTTGTTCGTCTTCCACTTCTCGGATTTTGAATAGTGTACAAATTCTTTTAAACGTACGAAGGTGTTCGTTTGGGTCTTCATTCGGCGTACCACTATATTGGCACTGATTAGTTACCATGTGTAGAATTTGTCCTTTAATTTCATAATCTGGAGCATTAACTTCTGGTTTAATAATGGCGTGACCTTGGCCAGTGCGCTTAGCTCTCATTCGTTCTTCCATACTTAGAGGTTCTAGATTTTCCATGATTGGATTTGTTGTATCCGAATCACTAGAGGATTCTGATTTAATGGTTTCTTTCCTCAACAATCTCTGTTTGAATGATTGGTGGTTCCGGAGGAAAGTTTAATGGTTCGGGATCTACAAACCGTTCCTGAATATTCTCCGGATTCTCAATTGTGAGGTTTGTTTCAAAAACTGGATTTTCGGAAATTTGAGTTTGAGGATTTGGTCGACTTGATGACGATTCTAAAGAAAAATCAACGGCGGCGATATTCGTTAAACGATGTCTTGATCGAGTTACAGGTGGTGAACGTATGACCGGCGGCGAACGTCTTGCTCGGTGCATTCACTGAATATCCTATTAGTTTTTAAAAAGGAAAGAAAAATTATAATAAGTTATCCAACCAATAGACTTTTCTGATTTTGCCCACGTTTCGAATAGCCAAAAGATGCAGCAGAGGGGCAGGATTCGTTTGGTCTCAATATAATTGAGGACTGTTTGGCTCCAATAACCCGGTCCACGTACAAATCCAACTATTACTACGAACCAGAAAATTTTGATGTCTATCAATTTAACCACTTAAAATAAATTTTCGTAATTTTAAGAAATTTAGAGAAGAAGTAGAAAAAAAAAAAATCTAAGTCCTAAAACTAGAATAGCGAGAAATAAGAAAGAAAAAGAGTTCGTCGAAAAAGATCGAAAAATAAAAGGTCGAAAAATAGGCGTCGAAAAATAAAAATAAGAAAGTAGTGCGAAATACGGCGTCGTAAAATTCTAAAGCACCTAAAACTTAGTCTAAGGAATAAGCACTTAAGGGATTTTACGGCAAAGCCTAAAAATTCTAGAAGTAAAAATAACTATGGCAAAACTAAACTTAATACTAAAAGTTGCGACTATAGTCTAAAAATCTAAAGGTAATAAAACTAAAAAAAACATTTTTTTTTTTTTTTTTTTTTTTTAGAGACAAAATTTTAAAAATATATATATATATATTTTTTTTACGTTTTTGTTTTTTGTTTTTTTTTTTTTTTTTTACGTTTTTTTTTTTTTTTTTTTTAAAATTTTTTAAAAAAAAACGATTTTTTTTTTTTTTTACAAATTTTTTTTTTTAAAACGAATTTTTTTTTTCTTTTAAAAAAAACGATTTTTTTTTTTTTTACACAAAATTTTTTTTTTTTTTTTTTTTAAAAACGAAATTTTTTTTTTTTTTTTTTTTTTTTAAAAAAAACGATTTTTTTTTTTTTTTTAAAAAACGATTTTTTTTTTTAATTCATTTACTATTCATGAATAGTAAATGAAAATAAATTAATTAATTTACTATTCACATGAAAGCGACATGATAGCAATTATTAATTATAAGTTACATAATATACCCCTGAAGTATTTAATAAATACGACTTTTTTTAAAATTTACGTATATTTTTGATTCTTAAATATTATTATATTATTATATTCTATTTCAATATTATTATATTATTATATTCTATTTCAATATTATTATATTATTATATTTTATTTCAATATTATTATAATTAAAAATATAGCGTTTTAGCGCTCCCCGGCAGCGGCGCCAAAAACTTGATGATGTAGCGTGAGGGTACGAAATAGTATTATTTTTACTAGGAAATACTACAAAATATGACACAAGTTTTATTAATTTACGGATGGGATATACCTAAACCTTGCTACAACACTATAGGCAGTGTACCTAATCGTAGAGTAGTGTAGTTTTTAGTAAGTCCGGTTCGTTCCACAGGGAGCTGGTGATACTTACTATATTTTTAAAAACTATATTTATACAAAATATATATAATTATATAAGTAGTAATATTATTATAAAAGGGGGGTTTTACCGTTTAATGACCGGTTTGTCGATTCTATATTTTAAGCGCAAAGATAAATGACGATAATTAAAGTGCGTAAAATAATGACAATAAATAAAATGACAGTAAATAAAATTGCGAGTAATAAAATGACAGTAAATAAAGATACGATGAGAAATATAATAAAAGAATTATGCTTATTTAAACTTCCGTAATCATGATGTTTGACGTGTTGATTTTAATTTATTACCATGGGTTAATTGTCCTTTGTCCTGGTTTATTTGATACGTCTATCTGGTTTTTGTCCATAATAGTCCATCGGTCATAAATATAAAGTGCGAGTATCCTCGTCAAATTACCCTTATACCCGAAGTCAAATATTCCAACTGATTAAGGATTTAAACTGTGACGCAGTTATCACTTCTGTCAACAATTACACCAGTTATCACTGTATGTAATCCACCCCTGTTTTAATTAGTTTATGAATATTAATTCATCCACTTGATCAGAATGAATAATCAATTACCCAACCCAATTGATTAATTAAATGATTATAACAGATTCCATATGAACGTCACTAAATAGGACAACCATAATCATTATTAATTATTAGGTTAATTAATTTGAAGATAGGTTCGACAGACTCCAATGAGTTGTCACTCAATTAGACAATACCCCCCATCTATTAATAGTCAATAGTTCAATTTCCACAAGTGTCGGTCTTTTGCCCAAACCTTAATTATGGTACAAAGCCCAATTACCCAATTTTAGTAATTAGCCCAACATCATGAGTACTTCATTTTAAATAAGCATAATAACGACTTAGCTACGAGACATTAATGTAAAAAGGTTGAACATAACTTACAATGATTAAAAATAGCGTAGCGTTACACGGACAGAATTTCGACTTACACACTCAAACGATCTCTATCATAAATCTTATTATTATCATAATTTAAAATTAAAATTAAGATTATTGTTATATCTTATTAAGTTAACATTATGATAGAGATATAGAATATAGATATTGATAGATAGAAAAATAAGAAAAAAGATAGAAGAAAAAAAGAGATCGAGAAAAAAAATCTCGGAGAAGTATCTTCAATTCATCATTACATAGATCGTTATATAGAAATTGAATTTTCATTTACGACCCCTGAACTATGCTCAATTAACAACTTTTTATTATTTAATATTATTCTTATTATGAATTATTTAAATATTATATTTTATTCTTGTGCATAGTTGACTCGTAATTTTTACACCGTTGCGTCGAGCGTTGAGAGTTGGTTCATGCCCCGGTTCCGGATTTTCGAACGTCCTTTCGTACAATTTTATATCTTGTACTTTGCGTTTTGTAACTTGTACTCTTGTCATTTTTAGACGTTCTTCATCAATAATTTGAACCTTTTTAATTGTATCTTGTACATTTGAGCTTTTTGGACGTTTTGGTCTTTCAAATCTTCGTTTTTGTCTTTAAATCTTCATTTTCGAGCGATTTGCGTCTTTCGTCTTCGCACTTATTTATTTAACTATTACAACTAAAAATAAGGAAATTACATTTAAAAACTATACATATTGGAACCACAAGATACAAGCTTTTAGTTGCAATTGTTCTATTTACAAGTGATATTCGTTTAAATAAAAAAAGGTGAAGACAAAAGACAGATTCGACGAATTGAAGACGCAAACGACCAAAAAGCTCAAAAGTACAAAAGACAATCAAAAAGGTTCCAATTATTGATAAGAAACGTCTCAAAATCACAAGAGTACAAGATTCAAAACGCAAAGTACAAGATATTAAATTGTACGCGAGGACGTTCGAAAATCCGGAACCGGGACTAGAGTCAACTCTTAACGCTCGACGCAACGGACTAAAAATTACAAGTTAACTATATATATAAATATAATATAATATATAATTAATTATATTAATTATATATATATTATATATATATATTTAAAACCGTCGGCAGCAGGAAACTCCAAGGGTGTAAAATGAAAATACCTCTCCGCGACTCGCGGAGTTTGAAGGGCTTTTTGCCGCGAGTCGCGGAGCCCCAAAAATCATTCCTGGCTATAAATCAACCCGAATTCTGATCAAAATCAATATCATTTTTTCTTCTCATTCATACGAAGTAATATATATTTATATTTATAATTTATATTTTAATTTTAATTATAATTCTAATAATAAGGGTATGTTAGCGAATGTTGTAAGGGTGTAAGTCGAAATTCTGTCCGTGTAACGCTACGCTATTTTTAATCATTGTAAGTTATGTTCAACCTTTTTATATTAATGTCTCGTAGCTAAGTTATTATTATGCTTGTTTAAAACGAAGTAATCATGATGTTGGGCTAATTACTAAAATTGGGTAATTGGGCTTTGTACCATAATTGGGGTTTGGACAAAAGAACGACACTTGTGGAAACTAGACTATGGGCTATTAATGGGCTTTATAATTGTTTAACTAAATGAAAGTTTGTTAATGTTAATATAAAGATTTACAATTGGGCGTCCCTATAAATTACCATATACACTCGATCGGACACGATGGGCGGGGTATTTATATGTACGAATAATCGTTCATTTAACCGGACACGGGAATGGATTAATAGCCACTAGAATAATTAAAACAGGGGTGAAATTACATTCAAGGGTAATTGGTGTAATTGTTAACAAAGTAGTAAAACCTTGGTTTACACGCAGTCGATAACCTGGTGTATTCATTAAACAAAGTATTAAAACCTTGTTACAATTCGAATCCCCAATTAGTTGGAATATTTATCTTCGGGTATAATAATAATTTGACAAGGACACTTGCAATTTATATTTATGACTGATGGACTGTTATGGACAAAAACCAGACGGACATATTGAATAATCCAGGACAAAGGACAATTAACCCATGGGCATAAAACTAAAATCAACACGTCAAACATCATGATTACGGAAGTTTAAATAAGCATAATTCTTTTATTTCATATTTAATTTCCTTTATTTTATATTTAATTGCACTTCTAATTATCGCACTTTTATTTATTGTTATTTTATCGCACTTTTAATTATCGTACTTTTATTATCGTTATTTACTTTACGCTTTAATTTAAAGTCTTGTATTTATTTTATATTTTACATTAGGTTTTAACTGCGACTAAAGTTTTAAAATCGACAAACCGGTCATTAAACGGTAAAAACCCCCCCTTTATAATAATAAATACTTATATATATATTTGTAATTTTAATAAAAGTAAACTAATATAGCGTTGAGCTTTGCTTAAAGATCTCCCTGTGGAACGAACCGGACTTACTAAAAACTACACTACTGTACGATTAGGTACACTGCCTATAAGTGTTGTAGCAAGGTTTAAGTATATCCATTCTATAAATAAATAAATATCTTGTGTAAAATTGTATCGTATTTAATAGTATTTTCTGCTAAAATTTAATAGTATTTTATACCCCTCTGCTTTGACATCAAGTATTTTTGGCGCCGCTGCCGGGGAATCTTATATCTTAAAAACCGGAAGCGCGACGCTAATATATACCAAAAAAAAAAAAAAAAAGATTTTTATTTACTTTTATTAAAAGTCGTTTTTGTAAAAATTACGTTTTAATCATTCAAAAATATAAAAAGAAAAACAAAAATATAAGTATTTTTAGGATTTTGTTAAATATTTAAGTTTTATAAGTTTCTTTATCTTTATTTTAATTTATAAAAATATAAATTTTATTAAAAATCGTTTATTTAAACTAAAAACAGAAATAAAAAAAAAAAAAAAAAAATAAAGAAAAACGCGTAAAAACAAAACCTGTCAACTGAATTCCTGAACCCCGCGACTCGCGGGGTTTTCCTCTTTATTCACCGCAACTCGCGGAGGTCCTCTGACACACGGACAAAACCCTAATCACGGGTTTTAATTTATTATTATTATTATTAATTACTTAATTATTATTATTATTATTAATTTTAGTTTTATTTTTACTTTTTACTTTATATTTATGTATTTTGTTTAATTAGTTTAATTAAAATTTGTAGTTTTATTAAATAAATAATATAAAAATAATATTTTTATAAAAATTGTACTTTTTACAACTTTTTGTATATTTTTATATTTTGTACCTTTTTAATCGCTGTAGCGTAATATTTATATTTTTTAGCTCATAATTAATTTTAAAATTAGTTTTTACTATAGTTATTTTTACTCCTAGATTTTTAGGCTTTGCCGTAGAATTCCTTAAGTGCTTTTTCTTTAGATTAAGATTTAGGTGCTTTAGAATTTTGCGACGCTTTTTTTTAAGTTTTAGTTTCTTTTTAAGTTATTTCCATTTGGGATTTAGTTTTTCCTGTAAGCTTTAATATTTTTAGAGACCTTTTACTATGTATCAATTATCATTTCAATTAGTAATTTCAATTTGCGATTATAATTTTAAGTTAGTTGTAGTAATAAGGTTAAATTAGTTAAGTATTTTTAAGTTTTGATAAGTTTCTTTTATTTCCGTCACCTTTTATTTTTCAACCATTTTTCTTTTTCGACATTTTTCGACGCGCAATCTTTTTCTCTCTTATTTCTCGCTATTCTAGTTTTAGGACTTAGAATTTTATTCTACTTCTTATCTAAAATTCTTAAAATTACGAAAATTTATTTTAAGTGGTTAAATTGATAGACATCAAAATTTTCTGGTTCGTAGTAATAGTTGGATTTGTACGTGGACCGGGTTATTGGAGCCAAACAGTCCTCAATTATATTGAGACCAAACGAATCCTGCCCCTCTGCTGCATCTTTTGGCTATTCGAAACGTGGGCAAAATCAGAAAAGTCTATTGATTGGATAACTTATTATAATTTTTCTTTCCTTTTAAAAACTAATAGGATATTCAGTGAATGCACCGAGCAAGACGTTCATCACCTTTTGTACGTTCACCACCTGTAACTCGATCAAGACATCGTTTAACAAATATAACCGCCGTTGATTTTTCTTTAGAATCGTCATCCAGTCGACCAAGTACTTCAGTTCAAATTTCCGATAATCCAGTTTTTGAAACCAACCTCACAATTGAGAATCCAGAAAATATTCAGGAACGGTTCATAGATCCTGAACCATTAAACTTTCCTCCGGAACCACCAATCATTCAAACAGAGATTGTTGAGGAACGAACTATTAAATCAGAATCATCTATTGATACCGAGTCAACAAATTCAATTATGGAGAATCTGGAACCTTTAAGTATGGAAGACCGAATGAGAGCTAAACGCACTGGCCAAGGTCACGCAATTACTCATCCAGACATTAATGCGCCAGATTATGAAATCAAAGGACAAATTCTACACATGGTAACTAATCAATGCCAATTTAGTGGTGCGCCGAAGGAAGATCCAAATGAACATCTACGTACCTTTAATAGGATCTGCACACTATTTAAAATCCGAGAAGTGGAGGATGAACAGATATATCTCATGTTATTTCCCTGGACTTTAAAGGGAGAAGCCAAAGATTGGTTGGAATCGTTACCTGAAGGGGCGATTGATACATGGGACGTTTTAATTGATAAATTTCTTAAACAATTTTTTCCTGCATCTAAAGCAGTAAGACTTCAAGCAGAAATTGTTACGTTCACACAGAAACCAAATGAAACTCTATATGAGGCGTGGACAAGATATGGAAAGTTGTTAAGAGGATGTCCGCAACATGGTTTAGACACCTGTCAAATAGTACAAATATTTTACCGAGGATGCGACATCACTACAAGAAAAGACATAGATATAGCAGCTGGTGGTTCTATTATGAAGAAAACCGAAACTGATGCTTACAAAATTATTGATAACACTGCTTCCCACTCACATGAGTGGCACCAAGAAAAAGATATCATTAGATCATCTAAAGCAGCTAGAGCCGATTCTAGCCATGACTTAGATTCCATTTCCGCAAAGATAGATGCTGTGGAGAGACGAATGGAAAAGATGACTAAGGATATTCACTCAATACGAATTAGTTGTGAGCAGTGTGGAGGACCACATTTGACAAAAGATTGTCTCAGTATTGAATTAACAATGGAACAAAGAGAGAATATTTCATACATAAACCAAAGGCCTGGAAATAATTATCAGAATAATTATCAACCGCCAAGACCGATTTACAATCAAAACCAGAATTATAACCGAAATATTCCATACAATAACCAACAAGGTCCTAGCAATCAACAAGTATCCAATAATACTTATAATCAGCAAAGACCGAATTTTCAAAACAAACCACCACAACAAACCGATGATAAAAAGCCGAATTTAGAAGATATGATGACGAAGCTAGTTGAAACTCAAACGCAGTTTTTCACATCTCAAAAACAAACCAATGAACAAAATGCTCAAGCATTTAGAAATCAACAAGCTTCTATTCAAAATCTAGAACAAGAAGTAAGTAACCTAGCAAGGTTAATAGGTGAAAGAAAACCGGGAAGTTTACCTAGCGATACAAACGCTAACCCCCGGAATGAAACAGCTAAAGCTATTACCACAAGAAGTGGTACAACACTTAAACCACCTGAAATACCTGTAACTTCTGATGAAACTATTCCTACTCCACAAGAACCACAACCTGATCAAGATAAGGAAAAAGAACCGGTAGTTGAAAAGGTTAATGAAGATAACACAGTTAAGGCTAAACCTTATGTTAAACCATACCAACCACCACTTCCTTACCCGAGTAAAATGAAGAAGGAAAAACTTGAAGCCGAGCAATCCAAATTCTTGGATATGTTTAAACAGATAAATGTAAATCTTCCTTTCATTGATGTGATTTCAGGAATGCCAAGATATGCTAAATTCTTGAAAGATCTAATCACGAATAGAAAGAAAATGGAAGAACTCTCGGCTGTTACTATGAATGCTAATTGTTCAGCAGTGCTGTTGAATAAGATACCAGAAAAACTATCTGATCCGGGAAGTTTCACAATTCCATGTTTTCTGGGTAGTCTTAGTTCAATAGAAGCATTAGCAGATTTAGGTGCTAGTATAAATCTAATGCCGTATTCACTATACGCTAAACTAGACCTTGGAGAATTGAAACCAACCAGAATAAGCATACAACTAGCCGATAGATCAATAAAATATCCTAGAGGGATAATGGAGAACATGCTAGTTAAAGTTGGTACTTTAGTATTTCCAGTAGATTTTGTTGTTCTAGACATGGAAGAAGATTCTCAAGTTCCTCTCATATTAGGAAGACCATTCTTAAACACGGCTAAAGCAATGATAGACGTGTTCGGTAAGAAACTGACCCTAAGTATAGAGGATGAGAGTGTTACCTTTTCAGTTGATAGAGCAATGCAACAACCACAATCTGCAGATGATACATGTTATTATATTAAAACTATAGATGCACATGCAGAATTATTAAAAGAATTTCCAGAATTACAAGGAACAGGAGAATGTTCTTTAGGAGAAGGTAATAAACCAATTGATGAAGCTGAAATGTTAGCTACACTTATAGCTAATGGATATGAACCAACAACAGAAGAAATTCAAATGCTAAAAGAAGAAGACAGATATCGATATAAATCATCGATAGAAGAACCTCCGAAATTAGAGTTAAAGCCACTTCCAAACCATTTGGAATACGCTTATTTACATGGTGAATCTGAATTACCTGTAATAATATCGTCTTCTCTTACTAAAAATGAGAAATCACAACTCATTTCTGTGTTGAAAGCTCATAAACCAGCCATTGCATGGAAGATTCATGATATTAAAGGAATAAGTCCTTCGTATTGCACACATAAAATCCTTATGGAAGAAGGTCATAAAACGTATGTGCAACGCCAACGAAGACTAAATCCTAATATGCAAGATGTAGTTAAGAAAGAGATTATTAAACTGCTAGATGCAGGTTTGATATATCCAATTTCTGATAGTCCATGGGTAAGCCCAGTTCAATGCGTACCTAAGAAGGGTGGCATGACTGTCATCACAAATGAGAAGAATGAGCTTATTCCTACTAGGACTGTAACAGGATGGCGTGTATGTATTGATTATAGAAAATTAAATGACGCCACCAGAAAAGATCACTTTCCCTTACCTTTCATAGATCAAATGTTGGAAAGATTAGCCGGAAATAGTTACTATTGTTTTCTAGATGGATTTTCCGGATATTTTCAAATTCCAATAGCACCCGAAGATCAAGAGAAAACCACATTCACGTGCCCTTATGGTACTTTTGCTTACAAACGCATGCCATTTGGACTTTGTAACGCCCCTGCAACCTTTCAAAGGTGTATGATGGCGATTTTTCACGACATGATAGAAGAATGCATGGAAGTATTCATGGATGACTTTTCAGTCTTCGGTGATACATTTAAATCATGTCTAGTAAATCTGGAACGAATGCTAATTAGATGCGAAAAATCAAATCTAGTACTTAATTGGGAGAAATGCCATTTTATGGTTAAAGAAGGCATCGTTCTTGGACATAAAATTTCAAAAGAAGGAATTGAAGTGGATAGAGCTAAAGTAGATGTAATTGCTAAACTTCCACATCCCACCAATGTTAGAGGAGTTAGGAGTTTTCTAGGGCATGCCGGTTTTTACCGACGTTTCATAAAAGATTTTTCTAAAATTGCCACTCCTATGAATAAACTCCTAGAAAAGGATGCGCCATTCATCTTTTCAGATGAATGTATCAAATCTTTTAATATTCTTAAAGAAAAACTCACTAATGCACCGATCATGATAACACCAAATTGGAATCTACCATTTGAACTAATGTGCGATGCAAGTGATTTTGCAATGGGAGCCGTTTTAGGACAAAGGATTGAAAAACGATTTCAACCTATATATTATGCTAGTAAGACATTACAAGGAGCACAAACGAACTATACAACTACTGAAAAAGAACTCCTTGCTATTGTCTTTGCTTTTGATAAATTTCGATCATATCTAGTTCTATCAAAAACGGTGGTCTATACCGACCATTCTGCTCTTAGATACCTATTTTCAAAACAAGATGCTAAACCAAGATTAATCCGTTGGATCTTACTCTTACAAGAGTTTGATATTGAAATCCGAGATAAAAAAGGAGCAGAAAATCTCGCCGCTGATCATCTTTCTCGTCTTGAAAATCCCGAATTAGAAGTTCTGAATGAATCGGCCATACAAGACAACTTTCCTGATGAATATCTATTGAAGATAGATTATAAAGAAATCCCATGGTTTGCAGACTATGCAAACTACTTAGTTTGTGGATTCCTTGAAAAAGGATTATCATACCAAAGACGAAAGAAATTCTTCAGTGATATAAAACACTATTTCTGGGAAGATCCACATCTGTTTAAAAGTTGTCCCGATGGAATAATACGCCGATGTGTATTTGGAGATGAAGCTAGTAAAATTTTAAACCATTGTCACACAGGACCAACAGGAGGGCATTATGGGCCTCAACTAACAGCAAGAAAAGTTTATGAAGCTGGATTCTATTGGCCTACAATTTACAAAGACGCACACCTTCTTTGCAAATCCTGTGATGCATGTCAAAGGGCCGGAAGAATAAGTCAACGTGATGAAATGCCACAAAATGTCATCCAAGTATGTGAAGTATTTGACATTTGGGGTATTGACTTTATGGGTCCATTTCCAAAATCTCATAATAATCTATATATACTCGTAGCCATTGATTATGTATCTAAATGGGCGGAAGCACAAGCTCTCCCAACTAACGATGCACGAGTTGTAGTCAACTTTTTAAAACGTCTTTTTGCAAGGTTTGGAACACCGAAAGCTTTAATAAGTGATCGGGGTACTCATTTCTGTAATAATCAACTTGAGAAAGTTCTTAAAAGATATGGAGTAACTCATAAAATCTCCACCGCATATCATCCACAAACAAGTGGACAAGTTGAAAATACCAACCGAGCTTTAAAACGTATTCTAGAGAAAACCGTAGGATCAAATCCAAAGGAATGGTCCATTAAATTGGAGGATGCACTCTGGGCTTTTAGAACAGCCTACAAAACTCCAATTGGAACCACACCTTTTAGACTTGTTTATGGAAAAGCATGTCATCTTCCAGTAGAAATTGAACACAAAGCATTTTGGGCTTTGAAGACATGTAATCTTGATTTACATGAAGCCGGACGTCTACGATTAAGTCAACTAAACGAATTAGAAGAATTAAGACATGAAGCATACGAAAATTCGTTAATCTATAAAGAAAGAACGAAGAAATGGCATGATAAAAGAATCAGAAGTTCAAAAGAATTCAAAGAAGGAGACAGAGTTCTTCTTTTCAATTCACGATTCAAGCTATTTCCTGGAAAATTGAAATCAAGATGGTCTGGACCATTCATAGTCAAAAGAGTTTTCCCATACGGAACGATAGAATTGATAAATTCAAATGGGATTGAATTTAAAGTTAATGGTCACAGAGTTAAACATTACATACATGGTCCGATGGAAGTCGACAACGAAGTTAATCACAATTTCGACACCACAGCTAACTAAGTGTGGGGAGAATCAAGTCTTTAAAGGATAATATGAATTTCTGTTAGAGTTAGATTGTCTGTTTTCGTGTAGTTCTCGAAAATGGAACACGTATGGTCTTTCCCTAGCAGACCCTAAAGAACTAGTCTTCTCCCCCCATTCTGAATTTTTATTTTTTTTAGGTTTTTACGAAATGAAGACTGCCTGTGAACTAAACCATGGTCTAATGCTACACGCTTTGATCACTAAAAGAAATAATGACATACTACCGAGTGAATTAGTATCAGTAATCAGAGAAAGAATGGACGGAGTTAGAAAAGGATCCAGATGCGAAGATAATAAGTTACAATTTGGTAAAGGAAAATCAAAATCCGCAGCAAAAAGAAGAGCACGACACCTAGAAAAATGTCACAAATGCGGAAAATGGTCACATGGAGGTAAATGTTCAAATAATCAAACCTATTCAAATACAGAATTTGTTACTTTATGCAGAGACGGACCGTTCATATGTTTAGAAGAAAAGACAATGAATGCTCGAGGTTACGCCTATGCAGCCATGGAAAACCAATTAAACCGACTATCTTATGAATATAATAGATCATATAACTAAGAAATCTATTTCACAGGTATGTCTGTACAGTTTTTATTTTTATTTTTATTTTTAACCTTTTGATAATAAACGCTAATTTGTTCGCTAAAAAGTATTAAATTGGTATTAAATAAAATTAGGTTTGGCGACCGAAAGTATTGATATCCTTCAAAAATTTATTACATCACTGCGAAATTTAACGTTTATTCTTAAGGTATAAATATCTTTAATCAATCAACCCAAAATATTTCAAAAATTCGTCATGAGTTAAATTAGGTCTTAGAACCGAAATTACTTTACCGAAAAGAGGGGCGCATATTTTTGATAATATTTGATTGATTAAAGTGGGATAAAAAAACAAAAAGATTTTTAATTTATTTTTACCATGTTTTTAAAATTAATATTTAAATCTTAAATTAATATTGTAAACTTTGTAAAAACAATATATTTAAAATTGTAAATATTTGAATTTTTAAATTAAGTTTGGTATGAATTTATAATATGAATTTTTAAATTAAGTTTGGTGTGAATTTTTAATTTTTAAAATATTAATTTTTAATTTTATGCATTTTAAATTTTGAGTTTGGTGTGAATTTTTAATATTAATTTTGAATTTTATATTTAAGTTGTGTGAATTTAAAAACAAAAATTTACTTTATCTCATTAAGTTAAGAATATGATTTTTAAAATTCGTCGTAAGTTGAAGACTAGGTCTTTGAACCGAAATTGCTTTACCCGAGGGAGGGACGAGAACTTTTATTATCAATATTTTTAATCTTGTTGATTTAAAGTATGCCAAAAACATAAAAAAAACCCAAAAATCTTAGCTTTTAAAACAATCGCTACAAAAAGACAAATTTTAAAATTTTGTCGAGGGACGGACTAGGACATCAATCCGAAACGACCTCGTCCTAAATAACAAGGGAAACAAAATTTTAAAATTAATTTCTTAATTGTTTTATAAGTTAAAGATTATAAAAAAAAAAAAAAAAAAAAAAAAAAAAAAAAAAAAAAAAAAAATAACTCCGCGACTCGCGGAGTTTTAAGTTAAAACCTCCGCGACTCGCGGAGGGACAAAATTACAGAAAAAAAAATATAACCAGCTGCACGAACAGAATAACACACACACACATACTGCACTTCGAAAAAACCCGAAAAAACCCACAAAAATCATCCCAAAAACTCAATTTTTCACCGTTAATCTTCAAATTTTTCACTACAATCATGTTGAGAAGGATGATATCTAGGAACTACTCAAGAAAACAGGTACAATTACACCCCAAATCACCTTTAAATCCGAATTTTAGTGTGTTCTTGAGCATATTTTAATAATTTGAATTTTGTTAATTTTTAGTGTAATTAGTGTTAAATTGTTAGTATATTATGCATGTATAACCTAGATTGATGCTTGTTAACATGATTTGAAGCCAAAAACTTCAAAATCTTTAGAATCTAGGGTTTGTGTTCTTGAGCAATTTGGGGCTTTTTGATATAAACAGGTTATGGCCGATTTTTGTCATGAATTGTTGCTAAATTAAGTAGTGTAACATGTCTAGGTAGTTAAATGATCAAAACTTTGAGCCTAAACATGATTTTGAGAATTAAAGTGGACTTTTTCAAGTCCAAAATTCATGAACTTGATTTTTGAAAGATAATGCCATTTGAGACTTGTTTATTTTCTAGTAATGATTATTTTGACATGTTATTTGAGTTGAATGCTTATGAACTTGGCGAAAATTTTCGTATATGCTTATTTGAAAAAGTGTAGATTTGATAAAAATGTGAAAATAAGCTTAAGTTTGATATAAATTGATAATGTCATTGTAATTATTTTGATTGATGATTTTGCTGACACTAATGCATATTTGGATGCACAAAATTTGTGTTTGATGTGTTTTGCAGACTGAAAGGGGTGAATCTTCATCCCAAGCCCGCCATGCTCCTGCTGAGAACTTGGAACAACAGGAGGTAGATAACTACTACAAGCAGGATGTACCTCATCCAGTCATGACCTTTTCAGATATGCACTTGGAACAGTTGCACCCGAACCTGCGATTTGACAGACTTTGGATAGATTATCCAAAATATCAACGGGGTTTGCATACTCTTCACTCTAAGGTTGTTGAGGTACCAAGGGTCATAGAATGGGGACCCTTGGAAGCTGTAGAATTGGCCGGGCCAATTAGGGAATTACTGGTACAGAGGTATGGTAATTCTTCTTTTAATGACTGGATATGTTTATTCACCATACGCAGACCTGTATATAAAGTATGGTGTGAAGAGTTGTTATGTAGTATAGAGTTGAATGATCGGGTAGCTAGTTTAACCGATCGTTCTTTTATTAGATTTTTGTTAGGCGGTTCGATGCGCCACATGTCTTTACTAGACATGGCTCAGGCTTTACGTATATATACGCCTGAGGAATTAGCGTCTGCCGATTGTAGAGGATTGATACTAAACGGTAGGAAAATAGATGAGAATTTTGATACACACGGTGTGTGGAGTCAAATGACAAGCCACCACCGTTTTAAAGGGGGAAACTACTCTTATTTGGATATAGATAGAGCCGAATTAAGAGTAATACATAGGTTTTTAGCTAACTCGATTACACAAAGGGGTAAAAACAAAGAAAAGGTAAATGAACAAGATTTGTTTTACAATATGTGTATTCGAGACCCACACAGCGCTGTAAGTATACCATATTGTGTGGGTTATTATTTATCAGCTATGGTTCGAGGGATGCGTCCACATAGCATAATAGGGGGTGGTATTTTTATTACTTTGATTGGTGAATATCTCGGTGTGGATATAAGTCGGGGGGGATTATTAGTAGAAGAGCCAGAACCCCGCGACACTATAGGTTTAAATGTGTACCATGGTGCGAAAGTTTTGAAGCGACGAAATAACGCCGCAGTACGATACAATGGTAGACATCCACAGGTAGAGAGAAACCAAGAACAAGGTAATGTAGGAGGGGGGAACCAGATGCAAGAAATGCAAAGGTTTATAGCTTCTCAGGAATACGAAAATGCTAGACAGAGAGCATTTGAAGATTGGCAAGTTCATCAGAACCAGATCATAGCGCATTGCCAACATATAGGTAGAAACTATATTCCTACACCAAAACCCGTCTTCCCTCCTTGGTCGATAGAGATGCAGCCACCATATCCTACGTATGACCCTGCCGAGGCATTCTATAGCACTTATGGTTATGCGTGGAACCCCTATTGGTACCAATATCATCCTTAGTTTACTTATTTTTATTTTTATTTTGTAATTTGTAATTATTGATATGTTTAATATTTTTTGTTAATATTGTAATCATTTTTATATTTATCTAACTTTTATTCTTAGATTTTAATAATTTTTGAATGTGGGGTAATAAACCAAACTTCAAAAATATGTATATATGTTTGCAGTTTATCTTATGTACACAACAGGGTAAAACAACGCATTTTCAAAGACTGGCATTAAGTTCAGCAAAAGCAAGTAATTTTGACGACAATGATGCAAAATACATGTGAAATAACAACAAGACGGAATGAACAAATGACGTGCACCATTTATCATTCAGCAAACAAACGCCAATATATTTGGAAACTTTGGTAAAAATTTAATCATTTTCACACAAATCACCCTCAATAATTTAAATTGTTACTGATTTCTTGCAAATGAGGGCATTGCAAGATCTTAAGTGTGGGAAGGGGTTAAATTCTTTCGGATTTTAAAATTTTTATATTAAACACTTGGTTACCATTAAAAATACTAGTAAAGCAGTAGTTGTATTAGAATCTAGTGCTCTCTGATAATAAAGAACAGCCCTGGTCTTATATACTGACTACCCAATTCTAGTAAAATTTTTGAAAATTTTCAAATAAATGAATTCAAAATCATGTTTATACATATTTATGAACGATAAAACTAGGTTTTAACACCGAAATTATTGTTACCTCGGAAAGGACATAAATTGAGAAACAAACGAAAATGTTAAAATTCATTTAAAATGGAATAGAGGACGATAAAAAGAAAAATAAAAAGCCAAGTGTGGGAAAATTTACCAAGTTATTTTAAACATATGTCACATATATTTGTAACAAATAACTGAAAATACTTTTGCTTTGAACTAAACTAAACTGTTTTACCCGATGAAAGAAAAGAAGAGATGGATCTACACGATGAATCAATTCCATCATTAAAAGGAAGTAAAGTCTTCCGAAAAAGACACGCGCTTCTTGATTTAGGTCATGAAGTTGTCGTCCAGACCAGCTGTAGGTTGACGAAAAATCTAGAAAAGTCATCACTAAAATCAGCAGGAAATCCACGGACCTCAGCATTAAACAGGGTCGCCAAGTGGTCAGATTTATCCTAACCATGAGAAGGATTTATCAAGTACAATGGGGGGGCACCGTGCAAATTAGCTGGATAAGACTAATGAATCAGATCCCCAGAAAGGATAATCTCCTTAAAGATTAAAAATCAGCTTTTAAGACTGATATTACTCAATCCTTGAGATTGACCTTAAAGATTGAGAATTACAAACTCATGGAATTCAATGATATCTAAACTCGAGCTTAAACGAGAAAATATTTTGATCAAAAATACAAACCGATTTGTTTTCTGAAAACCTTATTTTCAATGCGTTCATTACCATTGAACGTAAAATCCTAGGAATTCACCTAGAATTCATTAGGTCACCTGAACCAAATCGGGTGTCAACCGTAAGAACGGTGGTTGCATAGCATGGTCAAAGACAGGACCTTGTGCCAGACCGACAAATTATAAGGGTGAGCTTTACTATTGCTCCTACCAAGGATAGTAATTGCGTCCGACACGTTATAGACCATAATCAAAAGCATGTCACGGGACATTGCCTTAAACAGTTGCTTGTTCAACGCTTTCCTTTACAACCGGACGGTAGTTTGCCGAAAGGTAATATACGGAACAAGTAAACTGGACGTGTTGCTTTCCAAATACAAGGTTAGCAAGTGGGTGACACAAAACCGCAAGTTTTGAGCTAAAATTTTCAAATCTGAAACCCACCAAACCCACAAAAATATTTTGCAAACACCGGTAAAGGGTTATTCCGGAAAACTTATCTAGGGTAAAAACTAGATTTAATTTTCAAAAAGATCAAATGTTTTCATAAAGATCCAATTTCCTTAATGGATCTAAATTTTTATAGTCATGTGGGACTGTAAACCATATCGTTACTACCATTGTTTATACCGCCGTATAGAAATCACTGATGTACAAAGTGTGAAGAATAAAGAAGTGATTCTAGTATTTCAAGACAATATTGCTTGAGGACAAGCAACGCTCAAGTGTGGGAATATTTGATAATGCTAAAAACGAACATATATTTCATAGCATTATTCCTCAAGAAAGACAAGCTTTTAGTTGCAATTGTTCTATTTACAAGTGATATTCGTTTAAATAAAAAAAGGTGAAGACAAAAGACAGATTCGACGAATTGAAGACGCAAACGACCAAAAAGCTCAAAAGTACAAAAGACAATCAAAAAGGTTCCAATTATTGATAAGAAACGTCTCAAAATCACAAGAGTACAAGATTCAAAACGCAAAGTACAAGATATTAAATTGTACGCGAGGACGTTCGAAAATCCGGAACCGGGACTAGAGTCAACTCTTAACGCTCGACGCAACGGACTAAAAATTACAAGTTAACTATATATATAAATATAATATAATATATAATTAATTATATTAATTATATATATATTATATATATATATTTAAAACCGTCGGCAGCAGGAAACTCCAAGGGTGTAAAATGAAAATACCTCTCCGCGACTCGCGGAGTTTGAAGGGCTTTTTGCCGCGAGTCGCGGAGCCCCAAAAATCATTCCTGGCTATAAATCAACCCGAATTCTGATCAAAATCAATATCATTTTTTCTTCTCATTCATACGAAGTAATATATATTTATATTTATAATTTATATTTTAATTTTAATTATAATTCTAATAATAAGGGTATGTTAGCGAATGTTGTAAGGGTGTAAGTCGAAATTCTGTCCGTGTAACGCTACGCTATTTTTAATCATTGTAAGTTATGTTCAACCTTTTTATATTAATGTCTCGTAGCTAAGTTATTATTATGCTTGTTTAAAACGAAGTAATCATGATGTTGGGCTAATTACTAAAATTGGGTAATTGGGCTTTGTACCATAATTGGGGTTTGGACAAAAGAACGACACTTGTGGAAACTAGACTATGGGCTATTAATGGGCTTTATAATTGTTTAACTAAATGAAAGTTTGTTAATGTTAATATAAAGATTTACAATTGGGCGTCCCTATAAATTACCATATACACTCGATCGGACACGATGGGCGGGGTATTTATATGTACGAATAATCGTTCATTTAACCGGACACGGGAATGGATTAATAGCCACTAGAATAATTAAAACAGGGGTGAAATTACATTCAAGGGTAATTGGTGTAATTGTTAACAAAGTAGTAAAACCTTGGTTTACACGCAGTCGATAACCTGGTGTATTCATTAAACAAAGTATTAAAACCTTGTTACAATTCGAATCCCCAATTAGTTGGAATATTTATCTTCGGGTATAATAATAATTTGACAAGGACACTTGCAATTTATATTTATGACTGATGGACTGTTATGGACAAAAACCAGACGGACATATTGAATAATCCAGGACAAAGGACAATTAACCCATGGGCATAAAACTAAAATCAACACGTCAAACATCATGATTACGGAAGTTTAAATAAGCATAATTCTTTTATTTCATATTTAATTTCCTTTATTTTATATTTAATTGCACTTCTAATTATCGCACTTTTATTTATTGTTATTTTATCGCACTTTTAATTATCGTACTTTTATTATCGTTATTTACTTTACGCTTTAATTTAAAGTCTTGTATTTATTTTATATTTTACATTAGGTTTTAACTGCGACTAAAGTTTTAAAATCGACAAACCGGTCATTAAACGGTAAAAACCCCCCCTTTATAATAATAAATACTTATATATATATTTGTAATTTTAATAAAAGTAAACTAATATAGCGTTGAGCTTTGCTTAAAGATCTCCCTGTGGAACGAACCGGACTTACTAAAAACTACACTACTGTACGATTAGGTACACTGCCTATAAGTGTTGTAGCAAGGTTTAAGTATATCCATTCTATAAATAAATAAATATCTTGTGTAAAATTGTATCGTATTTAATAGTATTTTCTGCTAAAATTTAATAGTATTTTATACCCCTCTGCTTTGACATCAAGTATTTTTGATCTGGAGCATTAACTTCTATTTTCAATCCCATTTGAATTTATCAATTCTATCGTTCCGTATGGGAAAACTCTTTTGACTATGAATGGTCCAGACCATCTTGATTTCAATTTTCCAGGAAATAGCTTGAATCGTGAATTGAAAAGAAGAACTCTGTCTCCTTCTTTGAATTCTTTTGAACTTCTGATTCTTTTATCATGCCATTTCTTCGTTCTTTCTTTATAGATTAACGAATTTTCGTATGCTTCATGTCTTAATTCTTCTAATTCGTTTAGTTGACTTAATCGTAGACGTCCGGCTTCATGTAAATCAAGATTACATGTCTTCAAAGCCCAAAATGCTTTGTGTTCAATTTCTACTGGAAGATGACATGCTTTTCCATAAACAAGTCTAAAAGGTGTGGTTCCAATTGGAGTTTTGTAGGCTGTTCTAAAAGCCCAGAGTGCATCCTCCAATTTAATGGACCATTCCTTTGGATTTGATCCTACGGTTTTCTCTAGAATACGTTTTAAAGCTCGGTTGGTATTTTCAACTTGTCCACTTGTTTGTGGATGATATGCGGTGGAGATTTTATGAGTTACTCCATATCTTTTAAGAACTTTCTCAAGTTGATTATTACAGAAATGAGTACCCCGATCACTTATTAAAGCTTTCGGTGTTCCAAACCTTGCAAAAAGACGTTTTAAAAAGTTGACTACAACTCGTGCATCGTTAGTTGGGAGAGCTTGTGCTTCCGCCCATTTAGATACATAATCAATGGCTACGAGTATATATAGATTATTATGAGATTTTGGAAATGGACCCATAAAGTCAATACCCCAAATGTCAAATACTTCACATACTTGGATGACATTTTGTGGCATTTCATCACGTTGACTTATTCTTCCGGCCCTTTGACATGCATCACAGGATTTGCAAAGAAGGTGTGCGTCTTTGTAAATTGTAGGCCAATAGAATCCAGCTTCATAAACTTTTCTTGCTGTTAGTTGAGGCCCATAATGCCCTCCTGTTGGTCCTGTGTGACAATGGTTTAAAATTTTACTAGCTTCATCTCCAAATACACATCGGCGTATTATTCCATCGGGACAACTTTTAAACAGATGTGGATCTTCCCAGAAATAGTGTTTTATATCACTGAAGAATTTCTTTCGTCTTTGGTATGATAATCCTTTTTCAAGGAATCCACAAACTAAGTAGTTTGCATAGTCTGCAAACCATGGGATTTCTTTATAATCTATCTTCAATAGATATTCATCAGGAAAGTTGTCTTGTATGGCCGATTCATTCAGAACTTCTAATTCGGGATTTTCAAGACGAGAAAGATGATCAGCGGCGAGATTTTCTGCTCCTTTTTTATCTCGGATTTCAATATCAAACTCTTGTAAGAGTAAGATCCAACGGATTAATCTTGGTTTAGCATCTTGTTTTGAAAATAGGTATCTAAGAGCAGAATGGTCGGTATAGACCACCGTTTTTGATAGAACTAGATATGATCGAAATTTATCAAAAGCAAAGACAATAGCAAGGAGTTCTTTTTCAGTAGTTGTATAGTTCGTTTGTGCTCCTTGTAATGTCTTACTAGCATAATATATAGGTTGAAATCGTTTTTCAATCCTTTGTCCTAAAACGGCTCCCATTGCAAAATCACTTGCATCGCACATTAGTTCAAATGGTAGATTCCAATTTGGTGTTATCATGATCGGTGCATTAGTGAGTTTTTCTTTAAGAATATTAAAAGATTTGATACATTCATCTGAAAAGATGAATGGCGCATCCTTTTCTAGGAGTTTATTCATAGGAGTGGCAATTTTAGAAAAATCTTTTATGAAACGTCGGTAAAAACCGGCATGCCCTAGAAAACTCCTAACTCCTCTAACATTGGTGGGATGTGGAAGTTTAGCAATTACATCTACTTTAGCTCTATCCACTTCAATTCCTTCTTTTGAAATTTTATGTCCAAGAACGATGCCTTCTTTAACCATAAAATGGCATTTCTCCCAATTAAGTACTAGATTTGATTTTTCGCATCTAATTAGCATTCGTTCCAGATTTACTAGACATGATTTAAATGTATCACCGAAGACTGAAAAGTCATCCATGAATACTTCCATGCATTCTTCTATCATGTCGTGAAAAATCGCCATCATACACCTTTGAAAGGTTGCAGGGGCGTTACAAAGTCCAAATGGCATGCGTTTGTAAGCAAAAGTACCATAAGGGCACGTGAATGTGGTTTTCTCTTGATCTTCGGGTGCTATTGGAATTTGAAAATATCCGGAAAATCCATCTAGAAAACAATAGTAACTATTTCCGGCTAATCTTTCCAACATTTGATCTATGAAAGGTAAGGGAAAGTGATCTTTTCTGGTGGCGTCATTTAATTTTCTATAATCAATACATACACGCCATCCTGTTACAGTCCTAGTAGGAATAAGCTCATTCTTCTCATTTGTGATGACAGTCATGCCACCCTTCTTAGGTACGCATTGAACTGGGCTTACCCATGGACTATCAGAAATTGGATATATCAAACCTGCATCTAGCAGTTTAATAATCTCTTTCTTAACTACATCTTGCATATTAGGATTTAGTCTTCGTTGGCGTTGCACATACGTTTTATGACCTTCTTCCATAAGGATTTTATGTGTGCAATACGAAGGACTTATTCCTTTAATATCATGAATCTTCCATGCAATGGCTGGTTTATGAGCTTTCAACACAGAAATGAGTTGTGATTTCTCATTTTTAGTAAGAGAAGACGATATTATTACAGGTAATTCAGATTCACCATGTAAATAAGCGTATTCCAAATGGTTTGGAAGTGGCTTTAACTCTAATTTCGGAGGTTCTTCTATCGATGATTTATATCGATATCTGTCTTCTTCTTTTAGCATTTGAATTTCTTCTGTTGTTGGTTCATATCCATTAGCTATAAGTGTAGCTAACATTTCAGCTTCATCAATTGGTTTATTACCTTCTCCTAAAGAACATGGTTATTACCTTAAGTTGAAAAAATGATTTCTAAAATTCGTCGTGAGTTGAAGACTAAGTCATTAAGCCGAAATTGCTTTACCCGAGGGTGGGACGGCAAATTTTGTTATCATTATTTTTAATTTTATTGATCTAAAGTATGCCAAAAAGATATTAGACTTTATAAATTTTTGAACGTGGGGTAATATACCCAACTTCAAAAATATGTATATATATGTTTGTATTTTATATTATGTACAAAACAGGGTAGAACAACGCACTTTCAAAGACTAACATTAAGTTCAGCAATAGCTACTGATTTTGACGACAAGAAGCAAAATATCAAATGTGATGTAAAATAATATGCTTACAAACTGGGTATTTTTAATCACTTTTCTACACTAATCACCCTCATGAATTTATAATTATAGTCTAATTTCATGCAAATGAGGGCATTGCATGATCTCAAGTGTGGGGAAGGGTTATAAATTCTCTCGGGTTTGCACTTAGTTTATTTGCCAATTTTTGTGAAAATTTGAAAAATTTTCAACTAAATGAATTTAAAATCATGTTTATACATATTTATGAACGGTGAAAACTAGGTGATAATACCGAAATTATCGTTACCTCGAAAAGGACATAAATTGAGAAACACCCTAAAACGCTTGAATTCATTTAAAATGAAATAAAAGAAAATAAAAAAGCAAAGAAAGAAACTAAGTGTGGGAAGAATGTACCAAGTTATTCAATTTAAAACATATATCACATATTTTTGTACAAGATTATTGCAGGTACTTTTGCTTTGGACGATACTAATCAGTTTTACCCGGTTTACTGTAATACATTTGAAAGAAAGATGGATCTACACGATGAATCAATTCCATCATTAAAAGGAAGTAAAGTCTTCCGAAAAAGACACGCGCTTCTTGATTTAGGTCATGAAGTTGTCGTCCAGACCAGCTGTAGGTTGACGAAAAAACTAGAAAAGTCATCACTAAAATCAGCAGGAAATCCACGGACCTCAGCATCAAACAGGGTCGCCATGTGGTCAGATTTATCCTAACCATGAGAAGGATTTATCTCGTACAATGGGGAGGCACCGTGCAAATTAGCTGGATAAGACTAATGAATCAGATCCCCAGAAAGGATAATCTCCTTAAAAGATCAAAAATCAGCTTTTAAGCCTGATATTACTCAATCCTTGAGATTGACTTTAAAGATTGAGAATTACAAACTCATGGAATTCAATGATATCTAAACTCGAGCTTGAACGAGAAAATATTTTGATCAAAAATACAAACCGATTTGTTTTCTGAAAACCCATTTTCAATGCGTTCATTACCATTGAACGTAAAATCCTAAGAAATTCACCTGGAATTCATTAGGTCACCTGAACCAAATCGGGTATCAACCGTAAGAACGGTGGTTGCATAGCATGGTCGGAGACAGGACCTTGTGCCAGACCGAAAAATTATAGGATGATCTTTACTATCGCTCCTACCAAGGATAGTTCTAGCATCCGACACGTTAATAAGACCATAATCATCTGCATGTCACGGGACATTGCCTTAACAGTTTCTTGTTCATCGCTTTCCTTTACAACCGGACGGTAGTTTGCCGAAAGGTAATATACGGGACAAGTAAACTGGACGTGTTGCTTTCCTAATACAAGGTTAGCAAGTGGGTAACACAAAACCACAAGTGTTGAGCTAAAATTTTCAAATCTGAAACCCACACAACCCACAAAAATATTTTGCAAACACCAGTGAAGGGTTATTCCGGAAAACTTATCTAGGGTAAAAGCTAGATTAAATTTTCAAAAAGATCAAATGTTTTCATAAAGATCCAATTTCCTTAAGGATCTACATTTTAATAGTCATGTGGGACTGTAAACCACCTTTCAAATGTGCACTTTGCTTTGGAAACCGAAAGTAAATCGGCTATTTGATTGCAAGTGTCGTTGACCTAAACCCGAGGCAACTGTGGATGACACACCCACCTTTAACCATCATTACTGTCATTGTTTATACCGCTATATCAAAATCACTGATGTACAAAGTGTGATGAATAAAAAAGTGATTCATGTATGTTTTTATTTCAAGTTCTGTATTGCTTGAGGACAAGCAACGCTCAAGTGTGGGGATATTTGATAGTGCTCCAAATGAACATATATTTAGTAGCAATATCGTTCCAATATGTAAAGTTTTTAAATGTAATTTCCTTATTTTTAGTTGTAATAGTTAAATAAATAAGTGCGAAGAAGAAAGACGCAAATCGCTCGAAAATGAAGATTTAAAGACAAAAACAAAGATTTGAAAGATCAAAACGTCCAAAAAGCTCAAATGTACAAGATACAATTAAAAAGGTTCAAATTATTGATGAAGAACGTCTAAAAATGACAAGAGTACAAGTTACAAAACGCAAAGTACACGATATAAAATAGTACGCAAGGACGTTCGAAAATCCGGAACTGAGGCATGAACCAACTTTCAGCGCTCGACGCAACGGTGTAAAAATTACGAGTCAACTATGCACAAGAATAAAATATAATATTTAAATAATTCATAATAAGAATAATATTAAATAATAAAAAGTTGTTAATTGAGCATAGTTCAGGGGTCGTAAATGAAAATTCAATTTCTAATTTGCCTATAAAAGCAATCTATGTAACGATGAAAAGAGCAAGAATTTTTTGTTCGATCTTTTTTTTTTTATCAATCAAATATCTATATCAATTATCAATATCTATATTCTATATCTCTATCATAATGTTAACTTAATAAGATATAACAATAATCTTAATTTTAATTTTAAATTATGATAATAATAAGATTTATGATAGAGATCGTTTGAGTGTGTAAGTCGAAATTCTGTCCGTGTAACGCTACGCTATTTTTAATCATTGTAAGTTATGTTCAACCTTTTTACATTAATGTCTCGTAGCTAAGTCGTTATTATGCTTATTTAAAATGAAGTACTCATGATGTTGGGCTAATTACTAAAATTGGGTTATTGAACTTTGGACCATAATTAAGGTTTGGGCAAAAGACCGACACTTGTGGAAATTGGATTATTGACTATTAATAGATGGGGGGTATTGTCTAATTGAGTGACAACTCATTGGAGTCTGTCGAACCTATCTTCAAATTAATTAACCTAATAATTAATAATGATTATGGTTGTCCTATTTAGTGACGTTCATATGGAATCTGTTATAATCATTTAATTAATCAATTGGGTTGGGTAATTGATTATTCATTCTGATCAAGTGGATGAATTAATATTCATAAACTAATTAAAACAGGGGTGGATTACATACAGTGATAACTGGTGTAATTGTTGACAGAAGTGATAACTGCGTCACAGTTTAAATCCTTAATCAGTTGGAATATTTGACTTCGGGTATAAGGGTAATTTGACGAGGATACTCGCACTTTATATTTATGACCGATGGACTATTATGGACAAAAACCAGATAGATGTATCAAATAAACCAGGACAAAGGACAATTAACCCATGGTAATAAATTAAAATCAACACGTCAAACATCATGATTACGGAAGTTTAAATAAGCATAATTCTTTTATTATATTTCTCATCGTATCTTTATTTACTGTCATTTTATTACTCGCAATTTTATTTTCTGTCATTTTATTTATCGCAATTTATTTTACGCACTTTAATTTTTGTCATTTATTTTTACGCTTAAAATCGACAAACCGGTCATTAAACGGTAAAACCCCCATTTTATAATAATACTACTACTTATTTATATATATATTTTTACAAATAAACTTAATAATATAGCGTTAACTTCACCAGCTCCCTGTGGAACGAACCGGACTTACTAAAAACTACACTACTCTACGATTAGGTACACTGCCTATAGTGTTGTAGTAAGGTTTAGGTATATCCCATCCGTAAATTAATAAAACTTGTGTCATATTTTGTAGTATTTTGTATTAAAAATAATACTATTTCGTACCCTCACGCTACACCATCAAGTTTTTGAAAACTTGATGATGTAGCGTGAGGGTACGAAATAGTATTATTTTTTTACTAGGAAATACTACAAAATATGACACAAGTTTTATTAATTTACGGATGGGATATACCTAAACCTTGCTACAACACTATAGGCAGTGTACCTAATCGTAGAGTAGTGTAGTTTTTAGTAAGTCCGGTTCGTTCCACAGGGAGCTGGTGATACTTACTATATTTTTAACTATATTTATAAAAAATATATATAATTATATAAGTAGTAATATTATTATAAAAGGGGGGTTTTACCGTTTAATGACCGGTTTGTCGATTCTATATTTTAAGCGTAAAGATAAATGACGATAATTAAAGTGCGTAAAATAATGACAATAAATAAAATGACAGAAAATAAAATTGCGAGTAATAAAATGACAGTAAATAAAGATACGATGAGAAATATAATAAAAGAATTATGCTTATTTAAACTTCCGTAATCATGATGTTTGACGTGTTGATTTTAATTTATTACCATGGGTTAATTGTCCTTTGTCCTGGTTTATTTGATACGTCTATCTGGTTTTTGTCCATAATAGTCCATCGGTCATAAATATAAAGTGCGAGTATCCTCGTCAAATTACCCTTATACCCGAAGTCAAATATTCCAACTGATTAAGGATTTAAACTGTGACGCAGTTATCACTTCTGTCAACAATTACATCAGTTATCACTGTATGTAATCCACCCCTGTTTTAATTAGTTTATGAATATTAATTCATCCACTTGATCAGAATGAATAATCAATTACCCAACCCAATTGATTAATTAAATGATTATAACAGATTCCATATGAACATCACTAAATAGGACAACCATAATCATTATTAATTATTAGGTTAATTAATTTGAAGATAGGTTCGACAGACTCCAATGAGTTGTCACTCAATTAGACAATACCCCCCATCTATTAATAGCCCATAGTTCAATTTCCACAAGTGTCGTTCTTTTGTTCAAACCCCAATTATGGTACAAAGCCCAATTACCCAATTTTAGTAATTAGCCCAACATCATGATTACTTCATTTTAAATAAGCATAATAACGACTTAGCTACGAGACATTAATGTAAAAAGGTTGAACATAACTTACAATGATTAAAAATAGCGTAGCGTTACACGGACAGAATTTCGACTTACACACTCAAACGATCTCTATCATAAATCTTATTATTATCATAATTTAAAATTAAAATTAAGATTATTGTTATATCTGATTACATTAACATTATGATAGAGAATTATAAATATAGATATTGATATTTGATATAGAAAAATAAGAAAAAAAGATAGAAAGAAAAAAAGATCGAAAAAATACTCCCTCCCTTACATCGTTACATATCGTTCTTTTATAGGAGAAATTATAAATTGAATTTTCATTTACGACCCCTGAACTATGCTCAATTAACAACTTTTTATTATTTAATATTATTCTTATTATGATTTATTTAAATATTATATTTTATTCTTGTGCATAGTTGACTCGTAATTTTTACACCGTTGCGTCGAGCGTTGAGAGTTGGTTCATGTCCCGGTTCCGGATTTTCGAACGTCCTTTCGTATAATTTAATATCTTGTACTTTGCGTTTTGTAACTTGTACTCTTGTCATTTTTAGACGTTCTTCATCAATAAATTGAACCTTTTGAATTGTATCTTGTACATTTGAGCTTTTTTGGACGTTTTGGTCTTTCAAATCTTCGTTTTTGTCTTTAAATCTTCATTTTCGAGCGATTTGCGTCTTTCGTCTTCGCACTTATTTATTTAACTATTACAACTAAAAATAAGGAAATTACATTTAAAAACTTTACATATTGGAACGATATTGCTACTAAATATATGTTCATTTGGAGCACTATCAAATATCCCCACACTTGAGCGTTGCTTGTCCTCAAGCAATACAGAACTTGAAATAAAAATATACATGAATCACTTTTTTATTCATCACATTTTGTACATCAGTGATTTTGATATAGCGGTATAAACAATGACAGTAATGATGGTTAAAGGTGGGTGTGTCATCCACAGTTGCCTCGGGTTTAGGTCAACGACACTGGCAATCAAATAGCCGATTTACTTTCGGTTTCCAAAGCAAAGTGCACATTTGAAAGGCGGTTTACAGTCCCACATGACTATAAAAATTTAGATCCTTTAAGGAAATTGGATCTTTATGAAAACATTTGATCTTTTGAAAATTCAAGCTAGATTTTACCCTAGACAAGTTTTCTGATTTGATCCACCATTGGTGTTGCAAAATATATTTGTGGATCAATATTTTGGCTAAAAACATTTAGGTTCGTGTAATCCACTGCTATCCCGGTATCGGAAAGCACACATCCAGTTTACTTGTTCCGTATATTACCTTTCGGCAAACTACCGTCCGGTTGTAAAGGAAAGCGATGAACAAGAAACTGTTAAGGCAATGTCCCGTGACATGCAGATGATTATGGTCTTATTAACGTGTCGGATGCTAGAACTATCCTTGGTAGGAGCGATAGTAAAGATCATCCTATGATTTTTCGGTCTGGCACAAGGTCCTGTCTCCGACCATGCTATGCAACCACCGTTCTTACGGTTGACACCCGATTTGGTTCAGGTGACCTAATGAATTCTAGGTGAATTCCTAGGATTTTACGTTCAATGGTAATGAACGCATTGAAAATGGATTTTCAGAAAACAAATCGGTTTGTATTTTTTTGATCAAAATATTTTCTCGTTCAAGCTCGAGTTTAGATATCATTGAATTCCATGAGTTTGAATTCTCAATCTTTAAGGTCAATCTCTAGGATTGAGTAATATCAGTCTTAAAAGCTGATTTTTAATCTTTAAGGAGATTATCCTTTCTGGGGATCTGATTCATTAGTCTTATCAAGCTAATTTGCACGGTGCCTCCCCATTGTACGAGATAAATCCTTCTCATGGTTAGGATAAATCTGACCACTTGGCGACCCTGTTTGATGCTGAGGTCCGTGGATTTCCTGCTGATTTTAGAGATGACTTTTCTAGATTTTTCGTCAACCTACAGCTGGTCTGGACGACAACTTCATGACCTAAATCAAGAAGCGCGTGTCTTTTTCGGAAGACTTTACTTCCTTTTAATGATGGAATTGATTCATCGTGTAGATCCATCTTTCTTTCAAATGTATTACAGTAAACCGGGTAAAACTGATTAGTATCGTCCAAAGCAAAAGTACCTGCAATAATCTTGTACAAAAATATGTGATATTTGTTTTAAATTGAATAGCTTGGTACATTCTTCCCACACTTAGTTTCTTTCTTTGCCTTTTTATTTTCTTTTATTTCATTTTAAATGAATTCAAGCGTTTTAGGGTGTTTCTCAATTTATGTCCTTTCCGAGGTAACGATAATTTCGGTATTATCACCTAGTTTTCATCGTTCATAAATATGTATAAACATGATTTTGAGTTCATTTAGTTGAAAATTTTTCAAATTTTCACAAAATTTGGCAAATAAACCAAGTATAAACCTGAGAGAATTTATAACCCTTCCCCACACTTAAGATCATGCAATGCCCTCATTTGCATGAAATCAGACTATAATTATAAATTCATGAGGGTGATTAGTGTAGAAAAGTGATTAAAAATACCCAGTTTGTAAGCATATTATTTTACATCACATTTGATATTTTGCGCCTTGTCATCAAAATTAGTAGCTTTTTGTTGAACTTAATGACAGTCTTTGAAAGTGCGCTGTTTTACCCTGTTGTGTACATAATATAAAATACAAACATATATATACATATTTTTGAAGTTGGGTATATTACCCCACGTTCAAAAATTTATAAAGTCTAATATCTTTTTGGCATACTTTAGATCAATAAAATTAAAAATAATGATAACAAAATTTGCCGTCCCACCCTCGGGTAAAGCAATTTTGGCTTAATGACCTAGTCTTCAACTCACGACGAATTTTAGAAATCATTTTTTCAACTTAATGAATTAAAGTAAATTTTGTTTTTAAATATCACACAAAACTTAAAAGCATATTAATTTCATATAAAACCTAAAAAAACAAAAATTCAGAATGGGGGGAGAAAACTAGTTCTTTAGTGTCTGCTAGCGGAAAAGACCAATCGGATTCCATTCTCGGAACTACACGAGAACAGAACAACTAACTCTAGATAACATTTTCTTAGAACATTTGAATCTCCCCACACTTAGGTAGCTGTGGTGTCGAAATTGTGATTAACTTCATCGTCAATTTCTTTTGGTCCATAATCAACTTGCCTATCTGTGACTTTTTCTTTAAGCCAGTGCCCGGCTTCTTCCGTAATATCCCAAAATTCAACTAGTTTCGCCTTTTCTTTAGGCGACAGATTGGATACTAACCGGTTACATAACTTAAAGTTCCCCTTACTTCTAGCATCGATAGCCCGTTTAAAAAGTTTCTTTATTGAACTGTTAATAACGGGGTCATTTAATTTCGTATCAACAACGGGGTTCTTTATTATCAAGTCATCATTAGGTTTTACTTCATTTTCCCCACACTTAGGCGTTTTATTATTGCTAAGCACTACCGTTGGAGTTGGTAAAACAACATGGTTATTACCAATCGTTTTTACTGGTTCAACGGTTTTAGTTGGTGGAGATTTAGACTTTCGAATCATAAAGGTGATAGATTTGTTACCACTTTTAAGTGTCATTCTTCCATTTCCTACATCAAATAACGCCCCGGTGGACGCTAAGAATGGCCGACCTAAAATTAGAGGAATGTTTGGGTCCTCTTCTATGTCAATGACAATAAATTCGACTAGAAAGGTTAAATTGCCTACTTGAACGGGTAGGTTGTCAGCAATTCCAACTGGGTGCTTAATGGTTTGATCAAAGAGTCGAACACTCATATCCGTTGGACTTAACTTACCTACACCTAATCTCTTATATAAGGAAAGAGGCATAACACTTACACTCGCACCTAAATCTGCTAGTGCATCATACATGACACAATCACTAAGTAGACAAGGAACAATAAATTCACCCGGATCACCTACCCTAGGTGGAGGTTTTGGTGGAACTGTCTTCACCGGGTTTATATTTACGGCTTTTGTTTCTTGCACTTTCTTATTCTTTTTCTTCTTCTTTTTTCCAGAGGTATCACAATCTTTATTACCTATCACTTGCTCATACTCAACTCCTTTTCTTGGAGACGGGATGGGTGGTTTATATGGTGCCACCACTGGCTTTACATACTCTGGTGGTGGTGCTGTAACTTCTTCATTTTTATTCTCATCTAAAACCTTCCCATCTTCCGGAGCTGGTTTTTCAGAATTTGTTGAAACCATATTAACATTCTCGTTCCGAGGATTTACTTCAGTATCACTCGGTAGCTTTTCTTGTTCCCTCTCACTCATCATGCTAGCAAGAGTACCTACATGTTTTTCTAGATTCAAAATGGAAGCTTGTTGAGTTCTTAATGACTGATCAAACCTCTCATTCGTTTGGGTTTGAGTTTCAATAAATTGTGTTTGAGATTCAATCAGCTTTGCCATCATTTCTTCTAGATTTGGCTTTTTCTCTTCGGGTTGTTGTGGTGGTTTATACAAGCTAGGTCTTTGTTGATTGAAAGTGTTGTTTTGAGTTGGTTGGTTATTCGGACCTTGTTGGTTATACCAGTTATTTTCGGGTCCTTTTGGATTGTAAAGAATGTTTTGATTTCGATTTAAGTTTAGCCTTGGCGGTTGATAATTATTTTGATAATTATTTCCCGGCCTTTGGTTCATATAGGAAACATTCTCTCGTTGTTCCATCGTTGGTTCAATGTGACAATCTTTCAATAAGTGTGGTCCACCGCATAGCTCACAACTGATTCGTATTGCGTGAATATCTTTATTCATCTTTTCCATTCGTCTTTCGAAAGCATCTATTTTTGCGGAAACGGAATCAAAGTCATGGCTAGAATCGGCTCTAGCCGCTTTAGATGAACGAAAAATATCTTTTTCTTGATGCCACTCATGCGAGTGGGAGGCTGTGTTATCAATAATTTTGTAAGCTTCAGTTGCGGTTTTCTTCATAATGGAACCACCAGCTGTTATGTCGATGTCTTTTCGTGTAGCAACGTCTACGCCTTGGTAGAATATTTGTACTATTTGAAAAGTATCTAATCCGTGTTGAGGACATCCTCTCAACATCCTTCCGAATCTTGTCCACGCCTCATATAATGTTTCATTTGGCTTTTGCGCGAACGTAACAATTTCTCCTTGAAGTCTCACGGCTTTAGATGCAGGAAAGAATTTTTTAAGAAATTTTTCAACTAAGACATCCCATGTGTCAATCGCCCCTTCAGGTAACGATTCTAACCAATCTTTGGCTTCTCCTTTTAAAGTCCAGGGAAATAACATGAGATAGATTTGTTCGTCTTCCACTTCTCGGATTTTGAATAGTGTACAAATTCTTTTAAACGTACGAAGATGTTCGTTCGGATCTTCATTCGGCGCACCACTAAATTGGCATTGGTTAGTCACCATATGTAGGATTTGTCCTTTGATTTCATAATCTGGAGCATTAACTTCTGGTTTAATAATGGCGTGACCTTGGCCAGTGCGCTTAGCTCTCATTCGTTCTTCCATACTTAGAGGTTCTAGATTTTCCATGATTGGATTTGTTGTATCCGAATCACTAGAGGATTCTGATTTAATGGTTTCTTTCCTCAACAATCTCTGTTTGAATGATTGGTGGTTCCGGAGAAAAGTTTAATGGTTCGGGATCTACAAACCGTTCCTGAATATTCTCCGGATTCTCAATTGTGAGGTTTGTTTCAAAAACTGGATTATCGGAAATTTGAGTTTGAGGATTTGGTCGACTTGATGACGATTCTAAAGAAAAATCAACGGCGGCGATATTCGTTAAACGATGTCTTGATCGAGTTACAGGTGGTGAACGTATGACCGGCGGCGAACGTCTTGCTCGGTGCATTCACTGAATATCCTATTAGTTTTTAAAAAGGAAAGAAAAATTATAATAAGTTATCCAACCAATAGACTTTTCTGATTTTGCCCACGTTTCGAATAGCCAAAAGATGCAGCAGAGGGGCAGGATTCGTTTGGTCTCAATATAATTGAGGACTGTTTGGCTCCAATAACCCGGTCCACGTACAAATCCAACTATTACTACGAACCAGAAAATTTTGATGTCTATCAATTTAACCACTTAAAATAAATTTTCGTAATTTTAAGAAATTTAGAGAAGAAGTAGAAAAAAAATTCTAAGTCCTAAAAACTAGAATGGCGAGAAATAAGAAAGAAATAGATTGCGCGTCGAAAAATGTCGAAAAATAAAAGGTCGAAAAATAGGCGTCGAAAAATAAAAATAAGAAAGTAGTGCGAAATACGGCGTCGTAAAATTCTAAAGCACCTAAAACTTAGTCTAAGGAATAAGCACTTAAGGGATTTTACGGCAAAGCCTAAAAATTCTAGAAGTAAAAATAACTATGGCAAAACTAAACTTAATACTAAAAGTTGCGAATATAGTCTAAAAATCTAAAGGTAATAAAACTAAAAAAAAACATTTTTTTTTTTATAGACAAAATTTTAAAAATATATATATTTTTTTTTTAATAATTTTTTTTTTTTTTTTTTTTTTTTTTTACGTTTTTTTTTTTACGTTTTTGTTTTTACGTTTTTTTTTTTTTTTACGTTTTTTTTTTTTTTTTTTTTTTTTTTTTTTACGTTTTTTTTTTTTTACGTTTTTTTTTTTTTTTTTTTTTTTTTTTTTTTTTTAAAACGATTTTTTTTTTCTTTTTAAAAAAAAAAAACGATTTTTTTTTTTTTTACACAAATTTTTTTTTTTTTTTTTTTTTTTTTTTTTTTTTTAAAAAAAAATGATTTTTTTTTTTTTTTTTTTTTTAAAAAACGATTTTTTTTTACAAATTAATAATTTTTTTATAATTATAATTTTTTTTAAAACTTTTTTTTTTTTAATTCATTTACTATTCATGAATAGTAAATGAAAATAAATTAATTAATTTACTATTCACATGAAAGCGACATGATAGCAATTATTAATTATAAGTTACATAATATACCCCTGAAGTATTTAATAAATACGACTTTTTTTTTTAAAAAATTTACGTAAAGATTCTTAAATATTTTTATATTATTATATTCTATTTCAATATTATTATATTATTATATTCTATTTCAATATTATTATAATTAAAAATATAGCGTTTTAGCGCTCCCCGGCAGCGGCGCCAAAAACTTGATGATGTAGCGTGAGGGTACGAAATAGTATTATTTTTTTACTAGGAAATACTACAAAATATGACACAAGTTTTATTAATTTACGGATGGGATATACCTAAACCTTGCTACAACACTATAGGCAGTGTACCTAATCGTAGAGTAGTGTAGTTTTTAGTAAGTCCGGTTCGTTCCACAGGGAGCTGGTGATACTTACTATATTTTTAACTATATTTATAAAAAATATATATAATTATATAAGTAGTAATATTATTATAAAAGGGGGGTTTTACCGTTTAATGACCGGTTTGTCGATTCTATATTTTAAGCGTAAAGATAAATGACGATAATTAAAGTGCGTAAAATAATGACAATAAATAAAATGACAGAAAATAAAATTGCGAGTAATAAAATGACAGTAAATAAAGATACGATGAGAAATATAATAAAAGAATTATGCTTATTTAAACTTCCGTAATCATGATGTTTGACGTGTTGATTTTAATTTATTACCATGGGTTAATTGTCCTTTGTCCTGGTTTATTTGATACGTCTATCTGGTTTTTGTCCATAATAGTCCATCGGTCATAAATATAAAGTGCGAGTATCCTCGTCAAATTACCCTTATACCCGAAGTCAAATATTCCAACTGATTAAGGATTTAAACTGTGACGCAGTTATCACTTCTGTCAACAATTACACCAGTTATCACTGTATGTAATCCACCCCTGTTTTAATTAGTTTATGAATATTAATTCATCCACTTGATCAGAATGAATAATCAATTACCCAACCCAATTGATTAATTAAATGATTATAACAGATTCCATATGAACATCACTAAATAGGACAACCATAATCATTATTAATTATTAGGTTAATTAATTTGAAGATAGGTTCGACAGACTCCAATGAGTTGTCACTCAATTAGACAATACCCCCCATCTATTAATAGCCCATAGTTCAATTTCCACAAGTGTCGTTCTTTTGTTCAAACCCCAATTATGGTACAAAGCCCAATTACCCAATTTTAGTAATTAGCCCAACATCATGATTACTTCATTTTAAATAAGCATAATAACGACTTAGCTACGAGACATTAATGTAAAAAGGTTGAACATAACTTACAATGATTAAAAATAGCGTAGCGTTACACGGACAGAATTTCGACTTACACACTCAAACGATCTCTATCATAAATCTTATTATTATCATAATTTAAAATTAAAATTAAGATTATTGTTATATCTTATTAAGTTAACATTATGATAGAGATATAGAATATAGATATTGATAGATAGGAAAATAAGAAAAAGATAGAAGAAAAAAAAGATCGAAAGAAAAATCTTCCTCTTTTCAATTCATCGTAAATCATCATTTTATAGCGAATTTAGAATTTGAAATTTTCATTTACGACCCCTGAACTATGCTCAATTAACAACTTTTTATTATTTAATATTATTCTTATTATGATTTATTTAAATATTATATTTTATTCTTGTGCATAGTTGACTCGTAATTTTTACACCGTTGCGTCGAGCGTTGAGAGTTGGTTCATGCCTCGGTTCTGGATTTTCGAACGTCCTTTCGTATAATTTAATATCTTGTACTTTGCGTTTTGTAACTTGTACTCTTGTCATTTTTAGACGTTCCTTATCAATAAATTGAACCTTTTTAATTGTATCTTGTACTTTTGAGTTTTTTGGATGTTTTGGTCTTTCAAATCTTCGTTTTTGTCTTTAAATCTTCATTTTCGAGCGATTTGCGTCTTTCGTCTTCGCACTTATTTATTTAACTATTACAACTAAAAATAAGGAAATTACATTTAAAAACTTTACATATTGGAACGATATTGCTACTAAATATATGTTCATTTGGAGCACTATCACACCCACACCCTTCCTTGAAAAGACAACAAACCACGCGGGCCCATAGTAATGAACTCCGATTGGCCCACGATTCGTTCCACATGCTTATTGTGAACGTAAGCCTCTATTTGAATCTCGCCAAGCTTCTCAAGAAAATCGTTGGAAATAATCAAACGTAACGACCCCACTTTTATCGCCGGATGTTGACTCTTTCGACTCAACGCATCCGCGACAACATTCGCCTTACCCGGATGATAAAGTATCTCACAATCATAATCTTTCACCACATCCATCCACCTACGTTGGTGATATTTCAAATCTCGTTGATTAAAGAGATGTTTCAAACTCTTATGATCCGAATAAATCGTACACTTAACACCATACAAGTAATGGCGCCAAATTTTCAACGCATGCACTACCGCCGCCAACTCAAGATCATGAGTCGGATATCTCGTTTCCTGTTCCTTTAATTGTCGAGAGGCATAAGCGATGACTTTACCTCTTTTCTTTAGAACACACCCGAGCCCATTTAGCGAAGCATCACAATAAACCGTCATATCTTCCACACCTTCCAGTAATACTAACACCGGAGCTAACACAACTTCCCTTTTAGCAATTGAAAAGCAATTTCTTGCTCGTTCTCCCAATTAAACTTAGCATTCTTTCTCGTCAACTTCGTTAATGGAGAAGCAATCTTAGAAAAGTCTTGGATAAATCGACGATAATAACCGGCCAATCCGAGAAAACTTCGGATTTCCGTAGGCGTAGTCGGTCGTCCCCAACTCTTCACCGTCTCGATCTTCCCCGGATCTACTTGAATACCGCATTCGTTCACAATATGACCAAGGAATTGAACTTCCCTTAGCCAAAATTCACATTTGGAGAACTTTGCATACAATTTCTCCTTTCATAGCTTCTTCAATACTTCACGCAAATGTTCATGTTCGTTCATACTTTTCTAATAGACTAGTACGTCGTCGATGAACACTATTACCGACTTGTCCAACATAGGTTGGCACACTCGGTTCATAAGATCCATGAATGCCGCCGGTGCATTCGTAAGGCCAAAAGGCATCACCACAAACTCAAAATGTCCATACCGCGTTCTAAAAGCCGTTTTCTCAATATCTTCCTCACGGACCCGCATTTGGTGATAGCCGGACCGTAGATCGATCTTAGAGAAATACGTTGCACCTTGAAGTTGATCAAATAAATCGTCAATCCTAGGTAATGGATAACGATTCTTGATCGTCACTTTATTCAACTCACGGTAATCAATGCACATACGCATACTACCATCTTTCTTCTTCACAAATAACACCGGAGCGCCCCACGGTGAAGCACTCGGTCGAATAAAACCCTTCTCGAGCAATTCTTGAATTTGATTTAACAACTCTTGCATCTCCAGTGGCACTAAACGATAAGGAGTTTTTGCAATGGGGGTAGCCCCCGGAACCAACTCGATACGAAATTCAACTTGTCTTTCCGCCGGAACACCCGGTAATTCGTCCGGAAAAACATCTTCAAAATCACTAACAACCGAAATTTCACGAATGGGTGGCGGCTCATTACGAGTATCGACAACATGAGCAAGGAAAGCTATGCCGCCACTAACAACAAAACGACCTGCCCGTGCAAAAGTGCATATCGACACCGGTCTCCTTCGCTTATCACCATGAATAATTAACTCTCCCCCACTTGGGGTCTTCACACGTATAAACTTATCATGGCATGCAATATCGGCTCTATAACGATCGAGCCAATCCATAACAACGACAATATCAAAGTCGCCCAAGGTCATTGGAATAAGATCAATTTTAAAGGTTTCGGCACCAAAAATAACATCACAATTTTCACACACATCAACCACTAGCACCGTCTTGCCGTTCGCTATTTCGACTTCTACCGGACGAGTTAACTTAGCTAACGGTCTATCAAGTTTAGGCACAAATCTAGGAGACACAAACGACAAATTTGCACCGCTATAAAAAAGAATCATCGCCGGATTAGAATTAACCATGAAAGTACCTGAGACAACTTTGTTCGATTGTTTGGCTTCATCGTTAGTCATCAAGTAGTTGCGACCCCTAGCCGTACCCGCCGCCTTCTCTAACCGCTTCACATTATCATTTCGCAAATCGGGACACTCCGGCTTCTTATGCCCCTCTTTGCCGCAATTAAAACAAGTGATTTTGTTTCCGGAAGATGGTTTCGGACACTCACGAGCCATATGACCCGGTTGCCCAAAATTGTAGCACGTATAAGAAAACCAGCAAGTAGTGCCCTTCTTTGCACTATTGACACTTTCGGCCCCCCTCTTGCTCTTGCTCTTCTTGCTTGAGGCGTTAGAGTAACTAAAACCTTCAAACTTTCTTTTGGAAAACATGAAATCACTCTTTCTTGGAACCTCCGGCTCAAAACCCCGAACCAACTCGAACAATTCATCAAAAGACTTAGCCATACCCCGACTAATCTTCCCCTTGTACTCATCATTCAAAGTACAGTAGAAATCCTTCATGAGCTTATGATCATCACCAACATATTCCGGGCAAAAACGAGTCTTTACCAAGAATGTAGACTTGAGGGTAACCAAATCCATGGAACCTTGTTGTAAATGGTGCAACTCGTCCCGGATTCTATCGAGGTCGGAAGAAGTTCGGTATTCTTTGAAAAATTCTTTCTTGAACTCTTCCCAAGTCAAGCCCATACATTGTTCTTCACCATACAAGTTGATTTTATCGTCTCACCACAACTTAGCTTCTTCACGTAACATGCTAGATCCATACCTCGTCTTCCTTTCGGGAGGACATTCCGCGGTACGGAAAGTTCCCTCAATATCGGAGATCCAACATGTACTTTTTAAAGGATCCCGCACCCCATTAAACATCGGGGGTTGAGCATCCTTGAAGTTCTTGTAGTGGAAGTCCCGCCTTCCTTCACCTCCTTCACTGCGAGGATAGATATTCCTAGCGTAAAGGGCCTCTTCGATAGTGGCCTTCATTCGTTCATTAATTAGATCGGTTATTTGCTCATCAACTGAATCTTGGAAGACCTTTCGAACGTCTGCAAGAAAATCTGCTTTTAACTTCTTAAAGACGGCCTCGACCTTGGTTGAGAACTCGGCGTCCCCGCTGTTCGGGACCGTTTCTCGTCTTCATTCTATAAAACGAATTAGGTTAAACCACAAAACGGAAGGACAAATTACATATATACATACACATAAGCCACACTACTCCATCTCGCTCAACAATCGTCGTACATTACTTGTTTGACACGATTTGTGCCCGTAATAATGGTAGCTAGTCATTACTACGCGAGCACGTCGCATTAACTTGCTAGTACAATGTCCATCTCGCTCGATGCTCGCTAAACATACATAACAAATAGCGCATGATTAGTTTACATAAACCTAGGCACAAACCAATCCCGATCCGACCCAAAGTCCTACAAGTCCCGCATAACGCACACACAAGAAGTCTAAGTCTAGGCGCCTATCTCAAGTCACCTAAATCCCTTAGACCATGCTCTGATACCACTTGTAACAACCCAAACCAACCCTCAACCAAACCACGCGAAAATACAAAATAAAAAAAAATTTCAGTGCAGCATACCAGCGCGGCGCGCCAAAGTGGACTGTCCGGAAAGTTTTTAAATGCGAAAAAGATTGACTAGTTCCCGACACTTTTAGACGAAACGCTTTTTACCATACATCCAAATATGTAAAACTAACCTGTTTCAAACATAAAATCAATGTTTTACAAGCGGGCCCACACGACTCAAATTACAAGTTTAGTACAAGTTAAGAGTTTCGACCACCAAAAAGTTTAAGTTCCAAACTACACAATAAGCATGGCGTTTGGGATTAAACTACCCAACTATCGGTCAAACTCCAAGAGCTACTAAAGCCAAAAGCGTCCCCTAGCATCAAGCGGGATCTCTAGTCCAAAACGATGCCCTTACCCTTGTCCAAAACCGAACCTATAAAATGGTAAACAACGAGAGGCTAAGCAAAGCTTAGTGAATGCAATAATTATACGAATACATATATAATTATACCTACTTGCATACACTTACACACCAAACCGCAAACACGCTAGCATACACATTTAGCTTATCGTCACAATAGCAAGCTATAAATCTCCAATACCACAAGCTAGCATAACAACCGCATATGAATATAACTCGAATAATATAATATGCTTACAACACAAATAACCATGGTTAACCAATAGTACAAGGGAACGGTGCTCGCGAAAACGCCATCGGTGTTCACAACATCTGTCAGGGCACTTAACACCTCGCACCACTAACCCCTAGGGTGGTACCTTAACACCTCGGCACATCACCCCGAGTGGCATCTTAACACCTCGATGCATCACTCATTAATTTACGGAGTGGTGTCTTAACACCTTGACACTACACTCCTAGGTGGCATCTTAACACCTCGATGCTACACCCGAGTGGCATCTTAACACCTCGATGCTACACTCTTCACGTGAAACATGGTGTCTTAGCACCTCGACACTACACATTTCACGCTACAACAAATAGATACATTATATACATACGCATATAATTATTCCACTCACCTCAAAGTCTTGTGAAAAGATACTCGAGCTTGCAAGACCTCAAAGTAACATACCTATCATATTATACACCTCATTAAACGCAAACTCAAGTCGGTCAACCAAACCCTTTCACCATTCTAAGCCATTTTGACCCAAGGTGCAATTTCAACTCATTTGCACCCTTAACCCTAAATTGGGTCAACACACACCAAAAACCCTAATCATTCGTCAAGATGGGTTTAAAAACACATTTAGGTCATAAGGCTAACTCGTTTTCATACTTGCTAGGCCACTTAGGTCATTAAAGACTCATTTGACCCATTTCAAGATCAACACACCCATTTGGGTCATCCATACCTAATTACACCCATTTACATATTATTAAAGTGTTCTAGCAACTAACTAACCAAATTTAAGACTCAAAAGTCCAATTAACACATTCAAACCCTAGGTTAGTCATCAATGAGCCTTCATAACCCATATTCACCCAAAATCCCCAAAATACTAACAAAATGGGTCTTTGGTTCATCACTAGCCCAAACCCTAACCCTTAAAGCAATTAAATTAAGAAATTGGGTTTATAACTTACCAACACAATCACCACGTAGCTATCGACTAGATGAACGACTTTATAACTTGCACCAAGACCCGATTCAACCTCTTTCACCCTTTAATGGAGCTTTCTCTCTCAAGGATTGCACTCTCTCTCTAGAGTTTAATTGGAGAAGATAAGGTTATTGGGAATGGAGTGAATGAAGCTCCAAAACTGATCTAAGGTATTAAATTCGGGCTCCAATGTGTTTTGACCAAAATGCCCTCAAAATATCTATTTTAAAAGAAGAGGAGAATCTGTCGCAGACAGATGGCGCGGCGCGCAACCAGGCCGCGCGGTGCGCGATATTGCAGTTCAGAATTCTTTCTTGCTTTTAATATATACAACAAAACCCCGTTTCAAGTATCGTACATTACTCTTATATACACTACCAATATTCGGGTCTTACATATTATTATTAAGTATTATTAGTATTAAGAATTTTTATCAAAATTAGTGTTTTTATTGTAAAAATAATACAACCTTTTTATTTTATTATTATTACTATCATTTTTAAATTTTTTTATATATTTTATTATTATTATCATTTTTATTATCAATATTAACATTATTATTAGTATTATCATTATTAGTATTATTATTTTAAGTATCATTATTTTTAATATTATTCCTATTATTAATATTATAACAAATAAATATTAATTATATAAAAATATATTTAACACATATAACATAACTATATTAATATTTTTATAATAAATAATAGTTATTTATCTAAAGTAATAAAGTAAATATATCTAACTAAATTATTAATGAAACCTATAAATTATTAAATATAATAATTATGTCACTAAGAATGGTACAAAAATTTGTTCGATTTCAATTATATGTGTTAATATATATATAATAATATAGGTTCGTGAATCCGAGGCCAACCCTGCATTGTTCAGTTACGTCGTATGCATATTTTTACTACAAAATATCGTATCGTGAGTTTCATTTGCTCCCTTTTTAAATGCTTTTACAATATGTATTTTTGGGACTAAGAATACATGCGCTGTTTTTATAAATGTTTTACGAAATAGACACAAGTAATCGAAACTATATTCTATAGTTGGATTATCAAAATCGAATATCGCCCATTTTAGCTTGGTAGCCTAAGAATTAGGGAACTAGCCCCTAATTGAAGCAAATTCTAAAGATAGATCTATAGGCCTAACAAACCCCTGATGTGTGCAGCATGGGGTACGATATACTATATATATTTTAATACGAAATACGATACAAATTACACAAGTTTTAATTATTTATTTACAAATGGGATATACCTAAACCTTGCTACAACACTATAGGCAGTGTACCTAATCGTAGAGTAGTATAGTTTTTAGTAAGTCCGGTTCGTTCCACAGGGAGCTGGTGATACGTACTATATTTTTATATAATTATATTTGTACAAAATATATTATATATAGTAATAATATATAAAAGGGGGTTTACCTTTTAATGACCGGTTTGTCGATTTTATATCTTAAGTCACAATTAAAACCTAATGCCAAATATAAATGATGATAATTAAAGGTACGATGAAATATAAAATAAAATAATTATGCTTATTTAAACTTCCGTAACCATGATGTTTGACGTTTTGATTTTAATTAATTACCATGGGTTAATTGTCCTTTGTCCTGGATGTATTTGAAACCTATCTGGTTTTTGTCCATAATAGTTCATCGGTCATAATTATAAAATACTCGGCAAATTTAACCTTATACCCGAAGTCAAATATTCCAACTAATTGGGGATTCGAACTGTAACAAGGTCTTAATACTTTGTTTAATGAATACACCAGGTTATCGACTGTGTGTAATCCAAGGTTTTAATACTTTGTTAACAATTACACCAATTACCCTTGAATGTAATCCACCTCTGTTTTAATGAGTCCAGTGACTATTAATCCATCCCCGTGTCCGGTCAAATGAACAATAATTCGTACTTATAAATATCCCGCCCAACGTGTCCGATTAAGCGTATGTGGTTATATATCGATACGTTAAATTGTAACCTTTATATTAAATTAACGAGGTATCATTAATTTAATATAAAGCCCATTAATAGCCCATAGTCTAATTTCCACAAGTGTCGATCTTTTGTCCAAACCCCAATTATGGTACAAAGCCCAATAACCCCATCTTTAACATTTAGCCTAACATCATGATTACTTCGATTCAAATAAGCATAATAATAACTTAAGTACGAGACATTAATTTAAAAAGGAGAACATAACTTACATTGATTATTTATCGCGTAGTGTTACACGGACAGAACTTCGACTTTAGAACTCGTAAAATAACCTTTACATTACCCAAACTAACTAATATAAAACTAAACTAATTTATATTATATATATATATATATATATATATATATATATATATATATATATTACAGAGACAGAGAGTAATTGAATTGGTGTAAAAAAACTCGGCAGATTTCGTGGCCTTTTATAGGCAGATTCTCAAATGACTACTCCGCTATCGCGAAACAATTGTGCCTTCCAGCTCCGAGATCGCGAAGGCACGCCTTCCAGCTCACCAACTTTTGGCCATTTACTTGTCGACGTTATATTATATATAATATATATATATATATATATATATATATATATATATATATATATATATATATATATATATATAATTTTATATAATTATTTATATATTATATTATATTCTTGTGCATAGTTGACTTGTAATTTTTGGTCCGTTGCGTCGAGTGCTGAAAGTTAGTTCATGTCTCGGTTCCGGATTTTTGAACGCCTTTTCGTACGATTTAATTTCTTGTACTTTGCGTTTCACAACTTGTACTCTTGTCATTTTTAGACGTTTCTCATCAATAAATTGAATCAATTTGATTGTACTTTGTACTTTTTAGCTTTTTGGTCATTTGCGTCTTCAATTCGTCGAATCTGTCTTTTGTCTTTCCCTTTTATTATTTAAACGAATATTACTTGTAAATAGAACAATTGCAACTAAAAGCTTGTCTTTCTTGAGGGATAATGCTATGAAACATATGTTCGTTTTTAGCATTATCAAATATTCCCACACTTGAGCGTTGCTTGTCCTCAAGCAATATAGTCTTGAAATAAAAATACTGGAATCACTTCTTTATTATTCTTCACACTTTGTACATCAGTGATTTCTATACGGCGGTATGAACAATGGTAGTAACGATGTGGTTTACAGTCCCACATGACTATGAAAATTTAGATCCTTTAAGGAAATTGGATCTGTATGAAAACATTTGATCTTGAAAATTCAATCTAGCTTTTACCCTAGATAAGTTTTCCGGAATAACCCTTCACCGGTGTTTGCAAAAATATTTTTGTGGGTTTTGTGGGTTTCAGATTTGAAAATTTATATCAAAACTTATGGTTTTGTGTCACCCACTTGCTATCCTTGTATTGGGAAAGCAACACGTCCAGTATACTTGCTCCGTATATTACCTTTCGGCAAACTACCGTCCGATTGTAAAGGAAAGCGTTGAACAAGCAACTGTTAAGGTAATGTCTAATGACATGCATCTGATTATGGTCCAAAAACGTGTCGGATGCTAGTACTATCCTTTGTAGGAGCAATAGTAAAGATCATCCTATAATTTTTTCAGTCTGGCATAAGGTCCTGTCTCTGACCATGCTATGCAACCACCGTTCTTACGGTTGACACCCGATTTGGTTCAGGTGACCTAATGAATTCTTGTGAATTCTCAGGATTTTACGTTCAATAGTAATGAGCGCATTGAAAATGGGTTTTCAGAAAACAAATCGGTTTTATTTTTGATCAAAATATTTTCTCGTTCAAGCTCGAGTTTAGATATCATTGAATTCCATGAGTTTGTAATTCTCAATCTTTAAGGTCAATCTCAAGGATTGAGTAATATCAGGCTTAAAGCTGATTTTTAATCTTTAAGGAGATTATCCTTTCTGGAGGTCTGATTCATTAGTCTTATCAAGATAATTTGCACGGCGCCCTCCCCATTTTATGAGACAGATCCTCTCATGGTTAAGATAAGTCTGACCACATGGTGACCCTGTTTGATGCTGAGGTCCGTGGATTTCCTGCTGATTTTAGAGATGACTTTTCTATATTTTTCGTCAACCTACAGCTGGTCTGGACGACAAATTCTTGACCTAAATCAAGAAGCGCGTGTCTTTTTCGGAAGACTTTACTTCTTTTTAATGATGGAATTGATTCATCGTGTAGATCCATCTTTCTTTCAAATATATTACAATAAATCGGTTAAAACAGTTAATTTAGTCCAAAATAAAAGCACCTGCAATAACTTTACAGAAACATGTGATTGATAGTTTTTAATCTAATAACTTGGTACATTCTCCCCACACTTGGTTTTTTTCATGCGTCTTTTTATATCTTAATAAATAAATTCAAGTGATTTAGTTGTTTCTCAATTTATGTCCTTTTTGAGGTAACGATAATTTCGGCATTAACACCTAGTTTTATCGTTCATAAATATGTATAAACATGATTTTGAATTAATTTAGTTGAAAATTTTTCAAATTTTCATAAAATTTAGAAAATAAGCCAAGTATAAACTCGAGAGAATTTATAACCCTTCCCCACACTTGAGATCATGCAATGCCCTCATTTGCATGAAATCAGACTATAATTATAAATTCATGAGGGTGATTAGTGTAGAAAAGTAGTTAAAGATACCATAGAATTGCAGGATGATAGATGGTGCACCTCATCGTTCATTCCTTCTTGTATTATCACACATGTTTTTTTCTTCAAAAATGGTTGCTTTTCTGAACCGTTTGCTAATAATTGAAAATGCGTCTTTTACCCTTACTTATTATGCATGTTTATTAACGAGTTATGCACTAATCCGAACCCCGAATTTAACTTTAAGTGGGGTTAGACTTCCCCACACTTAGCTGATGACATGTGAAGTCGGTAGAATAAGTTCCACGAATTAGAATAGTGAGCCAGTTATTTACATCTCGGGTGGTGTATAATATATCAATGGGTTTAAAGTTTAGACCCACCCGATCGTCACTACTTAATTTCTTTTTTAAGTGTAGCTTTTAGTAAATGTATATGTCTCTTTTCTGGTTCTTGGTCAAATGGATCGATATACACCGACATACATATTATAGGGTGGACAATTCCTAACATTTCCTTTCGTTTATTCTCGGGATCAAAGTTTTCACCTCTATTACCCAATTGGGTGAAATCCGAGGTGTCATTATCTATTACAGTTCGTAGTTCATCTTCGGCAGATGACTCGTCTATTGAGAATATTGGGTTGGAAGGTTGTGGAATGGTGAATTTCGGGATCGAAGCAAATTCTTCTTCACTAACGGTACTTATCGGTCCCACCACTTTGGTCTCGGGGGTAAAGTTTTCAACGTTATCGTTTTCCCAAGAGTACCAATTTGTCACCCTTATTTCTTCTTCATCCATTGATGAATTGATGATTTCGTTGGTAGAGGCTAATGTGTAGATATGTTGTGAAATTGGTAAGACTGAATAAAAAGTATCATCGGGATAATTGGTGATTTCGGAGCTCTCGAATTCATCAAAATTCGATGATATGAGATTTTCTTGCTCACGACTCCTCAGATCAACAGGTGTGTAATCTGATAGAGTTTCAGCTTGCCGATTTACAAACTCTCTCATTTGTTCATTTTGAGCATCAAGTTCTTCGAGTTTGATTTTCATATAATCTAAAGAATTTTTAGACACATAATTTTTCTCGTCATCTGGTTGTTGAGTTTGGATATATTCTTGGGAATAATCCCAATTTGAATTGTATTCTTCATAATTATTCCATTCAGGTTCTGTGGGTGCGTAATTTTCCATAGGAACGGAATAATAACATTCCCATGTTGAGTGATAATCTCCACAGATTTCACAACCAGTTATTGTTTCGTCATTCTTGATCCAAGATTGACCGAATGAATTGTCATCCACACCCGTTTGAGAGTATTGATTTCGTATGTCATAAAGAGTTTCCAGAATATATTCGAGATTTTCCATAATGCGCTTATTACCAAATTTTAGCTACAATGTGGTGCATTTACTGATTATCCTATTAGTTATAAAATAAAAATTATATAAGTTATCAAATTAATAGACTTTTTTGATTTTGCCCACGTTTCGAATAGCCAATAGATGCAGCAGGTAGCCAGGACCCTTTAAATCGGAAGCCCACAACTCGCCACTAACAAATCCAACTATTACTACGAATCAGAAAATTTGGAAGTCTATCAATTTAACCGCTTAAAATAATTTTTTTTCGTTTGAAAATTTAGAGAAGAAATAGAAAATCTATGTCCTAAAAACTAGCGTGTCGAGAAATAAGAAAGAAAAAGATTACGCGTCGAAAAACGTCGAAAAATAAAAATAAGAAAGTAGCGCGTCGTATCTTAAAAGGTACTAAAATTTATAAACAGCATCGCAAAATTCTGAAGCACCTAAATCTTAGTCTAAAGAAAAAGCACTTAAGGGATTTTATGGCAAAGCCTAAAAATCTAGAAATATAAAATAACTACGGCAAAAACAAATTTTAAAACTAATTAAGAACGACAAATATAAAATAAACGATACAAATACAAATTATAATAAAAATACAAATTTTATAAAAATATTATTCTTATATTATTATTATATAAAAATATTAATCTATATAATTAATAACAATAATAATACAAATAAATAAAACTTGATATTACAAATTAATAATAAAACTAGATATTAATTATATTAAATAATAAAACCTTAAAAATTAAAAATTAAATATTATAATAATAATAATAATAAATAAAACCCTACTTCGTAATTAATGTGTATCAGGTCAGGCCTGTCAGACCAGACTCCGCGATCGCTATGTGGTTTGCCTATTTTTCTCCGAGATCGCGTAGATATGTAGGGGGCCAAAACAGGTTCGTTTTTTTATATTGTTTTTCTAAAAATTATATAAAAATATTTATACAAATATATATTAAAAATTATAGCGTTTCGCCGATTCCCCGGCAGCGGCACCAAAAACTTGATGTGTTCAGCATGGGGTACGATATACTATATATATTTTAATACGAAATACGATACAAATTACACAAGTTTTAATTATTTATTTACAAATGGGATATACCTAAACCTTGCTACAACACTATAGGCAGTGTACCTAATCGTAGAGTAGTATAGTTTTTAGTAAGTCCGGTTCGTTCCACAGGGAGCTGGTGATAGTTACTATATTTTTATATAACTATATTTGTACAAAATATATTATATATAGTAATAATATATAAAAAGGGATTTACCATTTAATGACTGGTTTGTCGATTTTATATCTTAAGTCACAATTAAAACCTAATGCAAAATATAAATGTCAATAATTAAAGGTACGATGAATTATAAAATAAAATAATTATGCTTATTTAAACTTCCGTAACCATGATGTTTGACGTTTTGATTTTAATTAATTACCATGGGTTAACTGTCCTTTGTCCTGGATGTATTTGAAACCTATCTGGTTTTTGTCCATAATAG